>NC_043979.1:14901611-15201611 GCF_902148855.1 Sphaeramia orbicularis | reverse complement strand
CAACACTGCAGTGTAATGCTTCCTTCACCGTTTAAAAGAAAAGAATCACACCATTCACTCCGTAGTCATTTCTCCTCTGCCTGTTGGGGAGAGGAGGAAAAAAGAAAAGGACAAAAGAGGTGGTGGGGGTGAGGAAAAATAGCTGTGTTTCCTCTGGTCCATGATGTTCTACTGAGTAGAAAATCACCAATAATAACAGCATTTTGCCTCTATTGACTGATGTGTCTGCTCCATGGTATTAAACCTAGAGGGAAAAAAGGGCAGCCACACAATGGCACTATTCTGTTTGACATGACGTCAATGATGAGTGAGCGTTTTACAATAAACAAGCAAATACAAAAAGACACACATGCGCACATCTCTGATAAATATGCAAGGGTATCTATAGACATCCTCATGCATACTGGAGGAGTTTTCATTGGACTGATGAATAATTTAACCTTCTGTCTCTGTAAATGGGATTAAGTAGCTGGAGCTGGCTGGGATTGGCCAACAGGTGTTGAGCAGAGCTTAGTTGGCTATAAAGCACACCACAGGAGTCACAGAGCTGGACCTGTGCCATATTATGATTAATTTGGAAGGGGAAGAGTAAATGGGGAGAAATTAACACACTGAACTAAAAAGAAACAGTACTTTTCTTCCCATTTCTGCCAAAGTTTAATGAAAGTTTTCATTTGAAAGTACCTTTTGGCTAGAGAGGGCTTATAAGTGGAGCATAGTAATATGAGAACATTTGTCTATAAATACCACAGGTAGATCAGAAATAGGCCAAAAGAGTCCCACAGAGAATGATTTGTCCTCAGGGCACAACCTATCCCAAAAGCACACTTTGGAATGATCTCACTCTCTCCTAAGACTTACTCATATTGTGCCACATATATTCGCCATATTGGACCCTAGACTGTACATAAAGACTAACAATGTGACGGTGCCTCCACCCATTATGTAAAAGTCAAGTTAAATACCACGCTGCTTATGTGACACAAGCGCTCTCTGCCTGAGCATCTGATGGATTCTTGACACTGATTGGTCATTACAGCTGTCAGTCGCTGTTAGCACCTGTTTTTACATAACTGAGTAACTTATTAAAAGCAGACAGATCAGACAAAGGATGACTAAAACACAAATCAGTCTTTTGATGTCTGCCTAAAAAGACAGAAATCACCTTTGGGGATGTTGTATTGAACATGGTTAACATGGAGGAGACAAGATTTCCGACTTATGGTTTTGGTTACTGGTCAAGAATGGCCTGTAAACACATACAAATAAGGGAAGCAGTTGTTCCTCTGAATGAAAAGCATTTTAAGGATTTTATTTCTCATCCAATTTCAGTGAGACTTTGAGGTCTCATTGAAATTCCCCTGTTTAGTTGTATGTGTTTAGGGCCAGTTCTAACGAGTCCAATGAGGCAGATGTGTGGTTGTATCAGCAATAGACTGAGGCTACCGATATGGTGTCTATGCACCACTGACAAAACTGGAAATGCCCATTTGACTGAGGGATCATGTGACCAGGTGGCTTAAATGCTTAAACAGCCGCTGAACGATTTGACAGCTGCCCGCAGTGTCGTCACATTTAACATGTTTGGAAAGACAGAAGTTTGATCTCTTCAGAAAGTAGCTCCTGTTGTTATTCAGCTAAAGCTCAAGGAAAAGTGTAGCTGCCCAACAGTGCCCGGCTCAGTGAACCGCCTTAACACGTACAGTACACATACAAGAATGCACAAATATAATGTTACCCCTTGAAGCTTTGTAATTTCTGTTCCTCTCCCCATCACTTTATCACTTGGCCTTCTTGTCTTATGATATCTGTATTAAAACCAGAGCTGCATGCTCAGCCCTTGGGGTTCTAACAAGCTGCTCCCCTATTGGCTGATCAGGCTAATGATGCTTGGCCAGCACTGCATCATGTCACTGTGATAAGACTGGATGTCGCTTGTGTCAATCGATGTGTCATCGCCATGCTCAGAGCTGCGGTATAATTGGATATATGCAGTGCTGTGGAGCCTAAATGCCCAGAGGCCAGAAGAAAGAGAATGTAAACCGGGCTAAAAAGATGGAGGAGACGAGCGGGAGATGTAACTCCTCATTTGTGTCAATAAATGGCTGTGTTGGAAAACATAACACTATTCAATGTTACAAGACCATTTATTTTTATTTTCATATCTGAGTATACTGTATCTTAATTTCTTGGGTGGCATAATATTTAAACGAAACTTAGATTTAAAACCAGATGCTGTAGATCCCCTCGGTTTTTGGCTGTTTCAGCTCATTATTTCTCTGAGCACGTTCAGGCAGCCACACTGCGGAAAGAAAAAGCTGTGTATTCTTTTTTTTTTTTCTTCCTAAAAAGGAAAATCTTGCTAGAAAAAAAAGCTCATTTTTAAGAAAATATATCTAATTTTGTTCTAATAAGAGATTTCTGACTCATACTGAACTCCAGTAACACCAGTAACGAGCTTAAACAATGGTTTGCATCATATTCTGTGATGATGATATTAAAAGATCTGTGATTTCATTGCCTATTAAGCACAACTTACAGTAAATATTGGTATTTTTTCTTAAGGTCTACTACTCTTAATAAAAGACAATTTGGTTGTATTTAAACACATTTGGCCTTTTCTAGTTGGACTGTTTTTGCAGTGCTGTAACCATAACCACTCTACTCTATTACAACTGCAACAACTCCTGATCCAGAGAGTGTTTGTAGTTACAGTGTTAATTATCTTGTTTAGGGACAATACTTTACGAAGATTGTGTAAGATTATGAAAACTATCTTATGAATATATATCTTTTGTCCTTGCATTATAAACCACAAAGGAAGTTATTTTCCATGTCACTCTAAAGCAGGGGTCACCAATCTTGGTCCTCGAGGGCCGGTATCCTGCGTGTTTTAGACATTTCCCTCTTCCAACACACTTGACGGTCCTTTTCAGGCTTCTGCAGAGCTTGATGATAGGCTTATCATTTGAATCAGGTGTGTTGGAAGAGGGATACATCTAAAACGGGCAGGATACTGGCCCTTGAGGATCAGGATTGGTGACCCCTGCTCTAAAGTCATCAAGCTGAATTAGTCAGTGACTGGTGAGTTTAGTGGATGATTTAACAGCTAAAAAGTGAGACGTTATGGGAAAACATATCAGAGGTAAAAAAAAAAATAGAAAGAAAACTGACAGTGAATATTGAATTTAATATTTCAACTGCCTACTGGGTGTCTAAATAGCCAAGATAACTTGTATATCAGGGTTTTGTATTCAGCTTTTTTAGCTGTCCCCAAGCAGCCAAAAACTGAGGAAATCAATCTTTGTGAAATCTGCAATTTGTTTTTTGTTCAAATGTCTAATACTGCTGACAGTGGGAAGTGGCTACAGTCATGTCATTTTCCTATAAGAAACAAACTGTGATAGTAGATTTCTTAATTATGTTAGAGCTCCAAAGACACCGTAGTTAATTAATGAGCTTCTGAACCATTGGTGTTTTTTTTTTAATATATATTCTATGTAGGAAAGCCCTACATATGGTCTGTGTCTGAATATTTTCTGAGCTTCAGGAGTCTCAGAAAGTAGAACTATTCCACTGACGCAAAGATTGTTTACACACAATTGTTAACAATCTTCTATGAAAGTTGTTACACCCAGGAGAAGATGTTAAAGTTCTCCCGGTGTGATAAATAAAATGACTTAGACTGCATACAGTACAACTCCTGTGAGACTTCTCACAAACTGTCTCCAGGAGCGAATGAGAGAGATGTTGTACAGAGGCAGAGCAGGCGAGCGAGGGAGGGAATGATTGAGTTGAACACATTACAGACAGTTACGATGTGGGGCATCCATCTGTTTTGGTGCCAGGCGGCTAACCTTGAGGCTGTCAGAGCGTTCCCAGCACCCACCCTGGCCCTCACAGACCGAGAGCCCAGCCACAGACACATCCATCAACACATGTTCCTAGACACATTTCAGGAGCACCAGCAACACATACAAATCACCCAATCAATACTTTGTTCGCCTCGCCTGAACTTCAGGGTTTTGGGCAGGAATATGTCTTGAGTAAATGTAGCTCACGCGCATGTTTTCCTTTGCACCTGTGATTTTTCTTTTTTACTCCTGTTTTTTTTTCTGTATATGTCTCTTTCATCATCTTTCTCGCCTCTCACTATTTTTTCCTCAGGTATCTTTCGACTGAGATCAAATGATCTTGTCTTTTTACACTTCGTCTGCAGAATCATGTTATCCTTGTGTTTGAAAACAACTTTTTATTGTCAGTGTGTCGGAGTGTCAGTTTAAACAGTCTGTGCTTTAGAATATCGTAGCTATAACTGGCCTTCCTTTTTATACATTTTGTGTGCACTTGTTTGCATGGTGAACATTTTGCATGGTACTGTAATAACAATTTCTGCTTTTTTTTTTTTTTTTTCTTTTTTGTTTCAAATATGTTAAGGGGGAGAGGCTCTTTCTCCCTTGTGCTTTTCTAGCGCTTATGCAACTGTCCTGAGGCCCATTTCGTGTCATGTTTACTTACCTGCCCTGAACAATGGACAGAATCAATTGGCAGATTCTCATCAGTCTCTCTTGTAGCTAGTCCGAATTGCTATACTGTGGCGGGTGGTTTTGAAAGGCCACACAAATACGAGTAATTTGTCACTGGCAGACAGCATTCCTGCTCTGCACTCAATTGCACCAGCAAGTACAAACCGTAACACCCCCACCCTGATGTTTCACAACACCAATTTAGATGTGCATAGATCAAAAAGTAAAGGTGAGCTGGTCTCATTCTGTCAGTCTATTGTTCTTGTACTCTGCTCATCTTCCAGCCTATTTTTTCTCCTTTGTCTCCCAGAGATGAAGCTGATATATAGTGAACTCTGGTAGGACTGTAAACCATTCCAAGCAGACTACAAAGGATATAAGGCTTCGCTATAACACAGTAGGAATCATGAGTACTGGATGTGCTGGCCTGTTTGGGTTCACTTGAAATGAAACTTTAATCTCTGGCTGCATATCAACAGCTGTACATAGGCCTGTTAACATATGTCTGATGTGTACTGACAGGCACCTTTAACACTCATTCCTTACTTGGGTCATTTTGTCCCTTTTCAGGTAATTGCCAACATCTGGTCTCACAATTAGTATGTACAGGTTTGAACGTAGGGCAGCCCTGACATTTATTGAGTTTGGTTGCCATAGTAAGGTCAGTCATCTTAAGGTTGAGGGATGAAATGATTTGGCCCTTCGAGAGGGAAAAAAAGAGATGAAATTGCCCTGTCTGATAGCCTTACAGCCATTAGTTTTCACCATTTAAAGAGCTCTCAGCAGAAGAACCCCGCTGGTGCGTCTGACAGGCACTCATATGGGAATTATGCCCCTGTGGGGAGGTGACCAAGAAGTCCACTCTCTCCTTTAGATGAAACTGATGATTTTCGTCAGGTGAGGCCTTCTTAACGGCAATTACCTTTGACATTTATTTCCAAAGAGAACATACGGTCCACCGGAGGACCTGACTTCAACCCACCAACCTGACCGTTTAAGTGATCCAACACCTACTGTTTTGTGATCCTGAAATAATAGGAAATAATGCGTTGACTGCTAGTCACCTAGCAGCAGGTTTTGCACATGAATATGGGCTGCAGAGATCTTGCCTGCCCTGCTCTGCAACTGTGTTCTGTTCTGCCGCATTAAATCACAATATAATATAATTCCTGTGTTATAATAATTGTAAAGAGTTTTTACTGTATTTATGTGGGTGCTTCTATGAAACTGGGTTCATTTTTGGTACCTTGCACTTTGCCAGCTTTTTAGACCCAATAATAAAAGAGAATTTAGACATATTTCGCCCCAGGGTCTACCTAATGTTGACCTCAGATAAATGCAAAAAAAAAAAAAAGTGTACTCTTGCTCTGAGCCATCCCAAAACTAATGAATTTTAATAAAATATTGTGGCCAAAAATAGGACCAAAATTGGGACGTGAAAAGCTACCTTGGTGTCAATGCATTTGATATGGAAAACATGGCTTGAAATGGTCTTATATACCGCTATAAATAAAGACACTGTGTTTAATTTGTTGATCCTAGTGTTTTTTCTAATTCAGACATGCGGGTTTTTCCATGAATTGGCAGTCTCATTCCAGGTTTGGCGTGCAACCCATTGTGTCCACTCACATTACACACAGAACCTGTCCATTTAAACACAAATAAATCTGGAGTGATTTTGCAACAGCAGTCATTTTTGTGAAACACTCTGCCTAGTGCATAATTTTCATGTCCTTTTTACCGTGTTACATGCAGATTTTTGTAGTAAAAAGATATAAAAATGTGTTTTGTCTGAAAACTAGTTTCTCTTTTATCTCAGTGTGTGTGTGTGTGTATGTATATATATATATATATATATATATATATATATATATATGTATGTATGTATGTATGTATGTATGTTTTTTTTTTTGTTTTTTTTTTTTAATAGACCCAAAGTCCTTCCAAACTTCCCTCATAACATTAGTCTACATCTGGTTTGAATTTTTAGCCCCCATGTCCTGTTTTTAGACACCCGTTTTATAGAAGCACCCATGTCTTAATGTTAATATTGAGTGTAATTTTGGTCATGCTAGCCTTTTTAAGTAGATATTATGCAGTCTGTTGTTCCTTTTTATTGTTAATAGACAAAAGGGTGTAGAAATAGACATGGCTGGGACATTGAGCCCCTTGATAAGCCTGAGATTGTTATCTTAGTTTGAAGACTTACAAACTGCCTTTTGCTTTAGCTTCAGTACTCAGTATGGTACTCAGTAGCCTCAGAGCACCATTTAGAAGTCTCAAGTTTGGCATTACAACCAGGAAAGTCACCAGAAGAGGCCATGTATTTGGACCAGAGGGATCTGGGAAAGCACAGTGGGGGAATGGGTGAAACGTGCCAAGCTAACGCCACTATTAACTTACTGAAAACAGCAATCAACTGCTCAGCTAACTAGAAAGTGTAATTAATTTCACCTACTTAATAAATGTTGACATAGCTACATTTGATAACAGTAATGTCAAATGTGGTTAATGTATAAACACCTAATAGCATCTGCTCAAAAGTACTCTGTCAAAACATGAAAGATTCCACTGTTGGCCATCTCACTGTTGATGAAAATGTAACCGTTAACCTGTGGCTTATTAACTTAAGCTTCGGTGACATGTATCACTGCGAACCACTCGTATCACGTCTCTGAGATCACCACATGTTCGTCTAGTGCTTATGACAGTTAGTGTTGTTGAACATCAGAGTGGATTTCTTAGCTGTGATGGGAGATTAGTGACATGTTTTGGTGAATTTGATTATTTTTAAGAAGAAAAGAAGCTTAAAAATGCATGTGTTCCATGGTTTGGTGACATGATAGACCCTAGATCCGCTGTAAATGAGCCGGTTGCAGCACCTCAAGTTGTTTCTTCTCTCTTAAAACAATCGTTTAGTGAATTTGAGACCTTATCATGCGGTGCCCTCATTTTGTAATCTGTGGATAATATGGTTAAGATCATCTCAAAGGTCATCTGATCGTTATGGAACCAGCAGTTTTCACAAAATAGTTGTTTGTTCAGTGAATTGAGTCCCTCCTCCCATTGGACATTCCACTCAGACAGTAGAGCCTCTAGTCTCGTTTCAAAGACCACAAGGCCATGACATGTTCAAACCCCATACTGGACTTTATACTTCATTTGGAACCGAATGTAATACAACCACCATTTAATTAAGTGCAAATTTAAGATTCACTGTAGCCTTATCAAAAAAAGAGAAGAGACTAAAGCTGTATTCATGTACTGGGCTGTGAACATGTTTATTTCTGCTGTAAAACCAGGCATTTAAAATGGGGGGTGTCTATAGAGACTGACTCATTTTTGTAGCCAGCTTCAAGTGTCCGTTTGAGAAATTGCAGGTTTTGACATTTCCCATTGGTTTCCTTTTTCAGACCCAGTCGTTGTTGTTGGTGTTACTGTACACTAATACTCCATTTTGGCTGCTCACAGAAACTGGGAATGACGTGTGTCATGACACTGACGTCTGAGGAAACACTGTATTAACATAGTGTTAAAAGCCAAAAGAGACCACATGCTTAGTGCCTAATATTTTCTCTGCTGATAATTACTAACCTCTCACTCAAAGTTTGGGCCTCTCTTTATCCATCTTGTCCATCCTACCCTTCTCCCTCTTTGCTTCACTCTACTACTTTTAAATTCCCTTTTCTCAGCCTTATTGCTGGATGTCTGCAATTATGGTGTCAGCAGCTTCCTAGTTCATCACTTAGCCCCCACAGATGGTACTTGCAGACTTTCACGGGTAGACTGTTCTAACTTGCTCTGAGTTTACAGACGCAACTTGCAGATTCCCCACCTGCCTCTATAGGAGCCATCAAGCAATAACTTTGATCAGCATCCTGCTGTCTAATGTGTGGATAGGTGCATCATATCACAGCAAAGCTAAATTGCTTGATCTTGATTGTCTATGGATCACAGATGCAGAAATTTTTATGTTGTTAGAATTAAATAAAGTCAGAATGACAGTTCATAATAGTTGTTTTCTTTGCCATTGCATTGTGCAGTGTTATTATAACCCTGTTCACACTTTTGAGGACTATTCAACACTATAATGTCATCACTGTTAAAATATAAGAATAGGAGGATACGATGTGGTGTAAGCATGTTCTGCTCTCCAATTCACAGCAGCTTTCATGTTTAAAAATGGCTCATCTTCATCCTGCTTAAGGAAACATGGCATGAAAAAAACAGCCCTTCAAAGGTCATCATTTATATTCATTATACAGTGGCCTGGATGAATATGTTATTCTGATTTACTCAAGTGCTGTTGATTAATTTCACATAACAGCACTCTGACATACTAAGCACTTATCCCTCTAAGTCTTTAGTCACCAAATTTAAGCTTTCCAAGGAAATACTTGATAGTCACATCGGGAGATTGCTGTGAATTTTATCTGAAGAGAGTAGGCACTTAATGTGTTTCGTTTTGATTGACTAGTTTCAGGGAAAATATGAAATGGTGCAGCCTGTGACTGTTATTGTAACATGTTAGACCATGATTTGACAAGGCAGAAAACGGTAATGGAAAATGATAGTGTATCTGCATATTAAATCAGATGAAAAACAACCCCCAAAAAAAGTAGATTTCAGTTTTATTTCAACCTTAGCTACTTAATTTAAATCCAATTAAATCTTTCAAACCTGTAATCTCTAGATGGTAAATCTCTGGTTGAGCAAAATAACAAAACAAAATTGTAAGCAGTGCAAAAAGGCAGTTTACAGTCCTGTGTATGTACTCGGAGTCTACTGTAAATAAATCAAACAGAACCAAAAGCTCTAGTTGTTGTTTTCACATTACACTATTGTTTCAGTGTAGTCCAATGACAGCCCCAAACCTAATACACAAGCAGCCATCTTATATTTATATACACCCTCTCACTTTGCTTTTTGAAGTTACCACACCTTTTTTGCCTTCTATAACACACATTCTGTCCCTTACACACACACACATATACTCACACACACACACAAAGTAGGACACTGATGCCATTTAGATTAGTATCCCATGCGACCAATGCTGACATGAATTTGCTGGGTGACAAGGGACCCAATTACAGCAGAGGGCTGATCGTCCACGGACCCACCGTTTCAAATTGTCTCCCAAGCGTCAAGAAGAGGAAACAGGGAAATGTGTAACAGTGAGTCCACGTGCGTGTTGTGTGTGTGTGTGTGTGTGTGTGTACACATTTGTGTTACTTGCGTGAGTCTGTGTTTGCAGCTTTAACTGTGTCACTGTCTGTTCACGTCTGCGCGGGAGAGGAGAGGCTAGGATAAACACCAGGGTCAAATACATCACTGTAACTGTACGAGTAATGCAAACTGACTGCTGTCACTCCTCAAGATCCAGATACAAGTTATAAAGTGACACACACACACACTCGCTAACACAGTGCTTATAGTGTGGTCCCAGTGTGCTCCCTCAGCCTTGGTTAGTGTCTGGGCAACTTTACAGGAAATAAAAATTATAAAGAGGTTCTTAAGGACGTTCCAGTTTATTTTAATAGTTTATCTTATGGAAAAAAGAAGCACTGCAGTAACTTAAAGACCTCTGGTGTGTCTTAGTGTGCATATTTAAAACGGCTCGGCCTCAATGTGCACTCTCGGTTAAAATTTAAAATGTTAATCATTGGAGCTAAAAAGCCACAGCCTCAATATAATGAGCAATTTCCAAAGGTCATGATGATGTAGTGTAGAATGAAGAAATAATGCATCACAGCAGACACAACATTACACACAGGAGGTCTTTTTTATAAATCATTTTCTAAGAATTACACAAGCTCTGTGCTGTCTTTCCTCTTCTTGACAGGTATCGTAACCAAATCAGGCTTGCTGGATTGATCTGCAGGCCTTAAAAGGGAGACAGATAAAGACTTAGCACTTCCTGTGGTGACATAATCGATTGTAATCAATCTTCCTTGGCTGAAACTGTCCAGCACTGATTTAGGCTGTAGATTGCATCCTGTCAGGGTAAGCAGCCATGTGTCGTACATGTATTTATGCATGCTTCTTCTGTCTGTGTTGTGTGCATTTCTGCAGCACTCCACTCTGTGCGTGTGCACATTAGCACAGCCGCGCTGTCTCTGTTTTATTTCAGGCTATTTTCAAACCTTGTTCACTTCAACACGCACTCTCTCCTCTGCCCCACTTCTTGAATGTCTCTGCGGCAACGTGAACCCCACGCTCGGCGAGTACCGTTTGTTTTCCCCTCCTCTATGTCCTCGCTGTGGTGAATCGAACCTCCTTACTGAAACGTCCGCAACAATAAAAGTATCTCCCATCAGCAGGGTAATGCTTCTGAAAGGCTTTGCGTGCATATTAGGCAGGCTTGGGGAACACACTGGGATGTCATATGTGCCGTCCTGGCATGAGACACAATGGCTGAGAGTGCCAGGAAATCCGTTTTCCCATGTTTCTGCAACTGAGCTGAATTACCTGAGCCAGCCACGATATTTGTTTATTCTAAATGAATATTTTACAAAAATGTTCAGGATAATATACTTTTGGCTGCTTTTATTGTGCTCAGTGAGTGGTCACCGGTGATGGCAGTGGTTTTGCTCTTCATTATTCACCTTGTAGTGTTTGGTGATTGTGTGTGTGTCAGTGAGACTGGCCCCAGGCTTTTGCCAGCCCATTACTCCCTTGCTGTTTTTTGCGTGTGTGCAGGAGTGGGCTGTGTATTCAGGCCTTACTGAATTTTTCTCCTACGTAGGGACCCTCATTACTGCCCCCACACTGTCACAAGCATCTGCTTCCCTCCCTCACTCTTTTTTTCTCCTCCTGCCATGCTCTGCAGTCGGCCCTAAGCACACCCTGCTCTGCTCCAACATGGAAGGAAAAGGCAGAAAAAAGGAAACATACAAGGAGGCATGACATCAAGCCAGAGGAAGCATGTCCATGTTGTCTTCCATGTTCCCATGGATGGGAGTGAGGAATATAAAAACATGCCAGTTTCAACAGGCTCTTGGCAGGAAAACAGCCTGATCACCCCCGGAGTCATCCTAACTTTTTTTTTGGACAGAGATTGGATTGCGACCCTTGTTCGACCCCTTCCCAGCTGGGCCTTCACCCCCGGCAACCCCCAGGAGAGAGGCCACTTCGTACAGTGATGTATTGCACGGCCCACTGTGCAGCGACTGGGTACAGGCAGAAAGAAGACAGGAGAGAGAGAGAAAGAAAGAAAGAAGGAAAGAAAGAAGGAGAAAATCTGTATGTGAGGAAGAGGAGAGGGCAAGAGACAGAGGGAGAGAGAGAGAAGGCATAATGAGTGTGTCAAAATTAGCCGGGCTCACACACAGAAAAACAGCAGTATGTGTTACTAATGATTTGTTCCAGTAAAGCCCAGTGAGAGAGAAAATACAGGAAAGGGCACACGAGACAGAAAATGAAGAAGAGGATGGGAGTGAAGAGTTTTCTCGCAGCACAAATTGGAAACATGGCTCTTTCTTTTGGTTCCTCTTATTAAGGATTACAGGGAGAGACAGACACTTGGTTGGCTCAGTTTTGTCTGCACTTAATGGCTTGGAGGGCTGTATCCTGTATCCAAGATAAAATTACTGCAAGTGATAGCAAACATACACTAATAAATATACAATGCTTACCTTTTATTTTTACTTTTAGTACATGCCACAGCTGCCCTTTTAAAGTGCATGTAGAATGTATACAATTAGGACATGAACTTTGACCTTCATATCACCACCATCTGGGTTTTAATTGCCAGAAAAGCATGGCGGCTTGTAGCAAATCCTACATTTTTTTCCCTTTTTTTTTTGCATTTATGCATGTATTGGGATGTTGAAAATCTTTTAAATAATGTCACAGTATTTAATTTATGAAACAAGATGAATACATTAATGTGATTTTTAACCGACTTTGATTGCAAGGCAGAATCCCTTAACAAAACATTTACAGTGCACATACATATCATTTACTTCAGTTTACACTTAGGAACTGTAAATAATAGATCTAGCATTAAACAACATCACATACATATCCCATTATACCCATATTTAAACAGGAGAGATGTCGTTCCATATGAGCAGCTGTGATCCAGAGTGATACAATGGCCTAGTTAAAACACGAGCTCTCAAAACCTAAGACGAGATAATTATTTAATGACCTCAAGGTGAAAGCCATCCATTATCACATCTTTAACTCGGCATCACTTCACTTTCCGCAGTCTTTGTGGTGGCTTTGCTCTGTTTAACTTGGTCTAATTCTTCAGAGATGCAAAATGAAAGTGATTAGGCTTCCTCTGAGACTGTTTCTTTTCCTCCCCCCTCTTACCCCCCTTGTTATCATTTGCAAAGATGCAAACCCTCCAGCATCCTTCCTTGCTTTTTTTTTTTTCCTCTTTTTACATCCATTTCTATCCTCCCATCCTCTCACACCCTCCAAACCTGAGAGAGAATTATTGAGAAAAGGGGGGCGGGGATGTGTCTGAAATGCTTTTTATAGCTGTTAAAATCAGTTTGTTATAGCTGTCACTGTACAGTAGCCAATTATCACATGCTAGTGAAGCCACTTTTGCAGGTAGTGTTTTTCACACAACATGCTATATTTTGCCATCAGTTAGGAAAAGGATATTTGATGCGACTGAAAAGTAACATGAGTCATAGTCTTGCACTCATGTTGGTTTACAGGAGAGCTCGTCCTTGTGTGCAAAAACATTTTTAATTGTATATTTGTGGCAGGAGATCGATGTTTTATCACCTGCATATTATTAGCTCCCTGTGTTAGTAACATGATGCCTGTTGTGGGTAATGTTGTCTGTCAGAGCCGCATTGATCAGTACATCCCTGGCGCTAAGGAGGATGAAGGATGACGACAGGCTTTACCTCCGACTGTGCTCATTGGATTATAAAATAAGAAAGGTATCAAAAAGCCTGTTATGAGGAGGGTAACATATACCAGGTCAGGTGTGCTGTGGCCCGACAGCATGGCGTCATCCAGGCTGTATGAGTAACCTGGAAATGCATCACACATTAATTAATTAATTAATGGTTGTGAAAAATGACCTAAATCATATTTTCTTTCACATTTAATAAACCCACTGATAGAAAATCATATCCAGTGCTTCTAAATCCTCTTTGTAGTTACATTAATCTAGCCTTTATGCTTTAGTAAAACCAAACCAAGAAGAATAAAACACAGGAGACAGATTTATGTGGCAGATATATTTAGTTACTGTTCTTGTTTGGTGTTAGGTGGGTCAGTCACGGCTAGGTGTTATGGTTAGCCTCAGAACACAGTTTTCTATCATACTCTTTTAAAATGCTGCTTTGCAAGTTCAATTTCCATGTAAAGTAGCTGACAAATTGATTTCAAATTCCTGCCAAAGCCAGACGATTGCCATTACAATTACACACCCCTGCAATCATATAAAAGAAAAAAGAAAAACAGACTGAACAATAACTCTCCTGGTCAGGTTTTTTGGGTTTTCTATCTAGTTAATGAATGGATTCTTCATCTCCTCTCTGTCTATCCTCCGTTTCAGCAAGTTAGTGTAATTTAAACAATGATAAGTGGCTGATTGAAAACCACACATTTGCTGGATTTCTTAGTAGTGCTATGCAGAAGGCTGACACAATTTTTAATGGTTTGAGTTTTGATTCCAACTGGGGCAGCCATCGCTAAAATGATATTTCTACATGTTAAGTCACTTTGGGGATATTCACCCAGTGAAAAGCATAAAAAGTGATGATTTGGTATCTCCTCATTCCACCGGCGGTATTGCCATCTAAGCCTTTCTAATCACAGAGGACATCCCTGGCTGATGCCGCATCCCACCGATTCCCTAATCTCTACCTCAGTGATCCGCTGGTTTGAGCAAAGCCACCTGGATTCTCCTAGCATGTGTTTAGGGTGTCTTTAGAAAGCAGTATAAAGTTTCTCCTCGAACAGCTGACTGTGGTATTTTATTATGAAAACTTTGTGATCCATCACCTCATTTTTTTTTTTATTCATTTTCACCTCACTGAGGAATGACACCAGAGTCTGCACTTTACACAGTCTGTCCTGCAACTGTTACCTTAAGGTGTTAAATTTGGAGGATTTTCTAATGAATACACTCAAAACACTTATAGCGTTCAGCTCAGCTTTATGGAGATGGATGATTTGTTTGCAGTGTGTGTGTGTGTGTGTGTGTGTGTGTGTGTGTATATATTCAGGATGAGTATTCAAATTATGTTTTTACCACTGTGGGGTGCAAATATAAAACTAATTGTATTGAACTGAAGCACTTAGTTGGTGCCATGGTGCCACAGCGCTGACATCCACAGCTTTAAACCGTGATGCTGACCTTCCACTATCTGTCCTACTGTACATTCAGGGACATAATTCGTGGGACACTCAAGAGAGTCAATATGCTCTTTTTCTGCTCCATTTCTGCTCGCCTCCTCCGTGAATCATCGCCGTCGTTATATAAATGACTTTAAAACACGTTGAGACACCATCAAGAGAAATTACGCACGATTCTTGAGTCACGCCTCATTTAATGGGCCGGCTGATTTTGTTTGGGCTCAGCAGTGTTGCTATCCTCCGGATGTTCTGTATCCCCAGGACATGTTAGCCCGGCACGTGGCAACTATGTGTATGTGTGTGTACTTTAATGCAGTGTATTCTAGTAGAGAAGGGCTTGATGTGTGTCTGCATGCCTAGCTCAGGTATGTAAATCTGGATTTAAGGATTAAATAGTTAAGGGGGACTGCTGTGAATTACTGCTAAATTTCTCAACCCAAAGGTTACAATTTTCTATTGCTTCAGGAAAGTCACATTTCTATTAGTGAATATTGCCAGTCTCTTTACTAAGAACTAAGTACTAAAGTGGAGTTTTGTTAAAAATGGACTTGGAAAAAAAGTAAAAAGGTAGAAATCCCTTTGGAGAAATTCATGGAGATATAAAAGGAGCCAGTGCCAACTGTTTGGGGTGCAGAAGTCAATTTTGATTATATTTCTCCTGCAGGTAAAATATTGAATGAAAATTGAGTAGCCACCCAGGTGGTTTTGAAAATTTCTAATAATGTGTTTCCTCTGTAATGAATATGGACCGGATGTGGTGGGATCCTGATATTTTGAAGAAATAGTGTCTCCCACTGAGCTTTTTTTCGTCTCTTAATATGCTGCTGCTTTGAAATAAAACTCCATTTATTGTTGTAAACTTTGGGGTGCTGAGACTTTATTGACTGTAGATGCTGTTAAAGACAGTGTCGCCTGATGAAGACAGTGTTGTCTCAAAACAAGCAATTTACTTAATCGGGACATAAATATAACAGGCAATGAGTAATGTTTCCACTGATTATATCTCCCCGCTCTGACAATTACGGGCCGCTACCCCCCCCCCCCCCCAAACTATTCACCCCCCACCTGCTTCCTGTGTACCTCACAGTTCCATTCTGCAAGCATGCCTCGGTATTAATACTGTATATTAAATGTTATTTATATTTTAAAGAATGATATATCAAACAATTTTTATGTCACTACTTAATAAATATAGACACATCTTTTCCCAAAAGTCTTCTCTCCTCAGCATAAAAACTACCACATTTACAACCTGTGGTTCCCCATGGGTCACATACTAGTCTACTATAAGACTATTATAGAGTGTTTTAAAGTTGTGTAAATTACCTTTGTGACATAAAAAAGGATGCAACTGTTAATTCACATGTCCACCATTATCTAATACAAGTCTATTATATCCTGTGTAAATCAATGTTCTTATTTCATATATCGGCCAATATATCCAATATCGGCTTTTTTTTTTAGCCCCAATATTGGTATCGGCATTGGCCCCATATCGGTTGGGGTCTAATTTAGACACGACCCTCCTCCTCCATATTATGCACTGTATGTATGCACATGTATATGACTAATCTGCACCAACTGTATAAAAGTAATGGACCTGTCCATCGTTAAGTCACATGTTATCTTGTGAACTAGAAAGCTTGTATTGAATTTTGGAGCCAGAAGTTACCGTATTTGCACAAAAGGGTGGAGCTTGCAAAGCACAAAAATGTAAAACTTGCCAAGTTAATGCTTTCACTAACTAACACTAACTTACTGAAAACACTCGGCTACATAAATGTTAGGTTAAACTCTGCCAACTATATTTCAGCTGCTAACTAAGCTGTTATGTATGACTTTATGACATCATACAATATTACTGTCATCATAGTGTAATTATAAACACACTAATTAGTATGTTAATGTGTAATGCAATATCAAATTAATGGGAATAGTAGTTAATGTAGCTAAATTATGCTAACATGCTAAATACTACTGTGAATTGTGATTCAGCAATTACATAAGACATTTAACAAAATGGTCTTGACACTTCTGCACTGGATTCATTTTCAAGATGTAGGTTTTGCCACTTGCTAAATTGGTCCTTTGAAAATTACAATAATGTTATAATACAAACATAATGTGGTACTGATTACGCTAGTTTTGTAATTAAGTCATAATCTGTACAAACAACATAACACTCCTCGTTTTCATTCTGTCCAGATAATTGTCATTTCTCTCTAATGTCTCCATGTGAATATAGAGGAAAAAATGCCTGAATAGATACTTGAAATAATGATTTCTAAATGATGTTGCTATCAAGTGCCATCAATAGTTTTCAGTATTTCTGAAACTGAAAGGACTTGCATAGGCTGTAGAATTTCCTCATTATCGTAGCACCATTAGCAGGTCATGCATGCCTTTGCTAAAAACATTTCTTCATTAGATGTTGGCATGCTATGATACTGTGATAGCCCTTTTAATGTAAATAGTAGTTGATTAAATAAAAGTTGAGACACTATAGAATTGTGACTATTGTGTTTGTGAATCCTTTGTGCATCTTGCTCTCCAACAAAGATGATAAATCAGATTGTTTTTGTTTTTTTTTCCAATCTCTGAAATTTTGAGCTTACTTTTGAGATGTCAATAAGGTTTCAGTAGAGAAACTCAATGAAGCCTTTCAAACAGCTGCCTTGCTATTAATTTTAGCTGCACCATGTTCCTGCCCTATCTTTTCAGCTGTCCTATAGCTACTACAGCACATTCCCTCTCTGCTGGGATCTGTTGTGATATCAGATGAAAGAAACGATTCTCTCTTTTTTTTTCCCTCTCATGTTCTCTGCTGCTCTGGAAGCCTCTTATCATCCTGTATTTTTTCTGGCGAAACCATATCTGCTTCATTTGTGCGTCCGTGTGTGTGGTTTGAGTGTGCAAGTGTGTGCGCGACATTCCAGCTATGCTACATGCTCATGTAAACTCCAGCAGTGAAGATTGACAGCTGAGATAGATAATCGCACAGGGATGCAACTCCGAGTGGAGCCATAAGGAGCGAGATGATAATACATTGAGATCTGACAGATTTAAAACGTGAAGACATTATTTGCCATCTCTGTTTCCCAGCATAATAATGACAGCAGAGCATGTTGCGAACCCACCATGTAGCTGCAATTTGATTTACGTAATTTAAAAGGATCACCTTGACATTAATACAATTTACCATCCTCTTAGTCACAGCACATTGTGTCCTAGAACAACTTACCCCAAACCAATGATGCCACGTCTTTTGTAGTGTTTGCTTTCCTCACAATAACAGTTTTTGTTTGGTAAAATGCAGTTCCAGATAACATCATTGTCCACCTGCTTTATATTAGTGGCACAACATGCTGACATGCTTTCTGGAATTTCCCTTCATGTATACAATGTTTTATTTTACCTACCTCATTGACCTAATTCAGCCCCATGCCCCCTCCCGCACCCTCTGATCCTCCTCTGCTCACCTCCTCGCCCCACCATTAAAAACCAAGCACCAAACCTGGGGGGACAAAGCCTTTTCCATTGTTACTCCAACCCTCTGGAACTCCCTCCCACCTGCCATCCGACACTGCTCCGACTTCAACACATTTGAATCCCTTTTAAAAACTCATTTATTTAAGATTGCTTTTAATGTTTAATTTTAATGGTTAATTGTTTTATATTCATGTACCTTCCTTTTGCACCTGCTTTTTACCTGTTTTTAATGTGTTTGGTCTCTGTTTTTATCTGCTGTATGTGAAGTGTCTTTGAGTTCCATGAAAAGCGCTACATAAATAAAATGTATTATTATTATTATTATTATTATTATTATTATTATTATTATTATTATTATTATTACTATTATTATTATTATTATTATTATTAGTATTAGTATTAGTATTAGTATTTTCAAAAATCACAATGTTGCAAGTATTTTTTTTGTGCATTTTTTTTTTTTTACTACTTGTTAAAATTCACTCAGTCAGTGGTCATCACAAACTTTTTGATTACAACATGTAGTTCACATGCTGTAAAAGATACGTGGTGATTTTCATACTTTTAACACTCAGTATGGCCTCGTTAGTGTTCCTCAGAACCAGACGTCATTTTTCCTTCCTTTTGAGCTGATTAGGTGTATTTGTGTCAGCCCCATACTAGATGAAAGTACCTTTAGCGGCTGTTTTTGCATCCACTCATGATGGAATCATAAACGCACTGTGATTGTTGAAGTGGTTTAAAGTTTGACCTCTTGAGTGAAATTGTCGTCTGGTACCTGGTGTGGTAATTTACACAACCAAAAGTGTGTTCAGGAGCTTGCTTAGTTTACAAGTCCAAATATTACAGGTTACTATTTCAGATAAAAAGCATACATTTCTCTGTTGATGTAGGACACCTGAAGGACTCCTTTCCAAACCTGGAACTGTGCTGATTGGACCCGAATAGTGTGTAATGAGTCTGTATGTACCTGTATATACGTCCGAGGAGTCTGCAATCAGAAGGCCAACCCTGTAATTCTAACTTTGCTGAACTGCAGTACGTTCAGTGTACATTTTTTGTGTTGGAGTGAGGTCATGTAAGTGGCTGTTATTACAGTTGATGTCTCCACCATTCACTCTTAGGGCAGAGGGGCGTCTACCATCTCATTGTGGTCAGCACCCCAATCAGATCGCTCAGACCATCTCCTGCTGGGCCACTCACCTAGGAGTCGTGTACGAGCGCATGTGTGTGCGTCTTCGATCCCTCATTGTTTTTGTGTGTGTCTGTCTGACCTCCAGCTCAACCACCCTTAGTATCACACACACCTCGAGGAACCACATTGCCAATCTGGACAACTATTCATCATTCGCATATTGTGGCCTTGATGAGACAGAGTTTAATAATACATGTGTGAGGAGATAAAATCAGGGTAGAGAAAATTAATATTCTCTGGGCTTGTCAGGCTCATTTAAGCAAGCCCTGTGTTTCGTTGTGTGGCCTCTGACACGGATGATTGCGTGGGCAGCTATGCAGTTTTTCCTCATAATTACTTTTTGCCATGCCGCTCTTGTCCATTGTCAGCCTCAATAAGGCAGAGGTCTGTGAAAGGGAGAAAGAGAAAGCAAGACAGTGAGGAGGAGATGTAGTCTACAGTACATTACTCTTCTTTTTAGCATGAATCCCTGAACACCAGAGCCAAACACAATCTCAGCTTTTTTCTTTCTATGTTCTTATTAATCCTTGCTTTACAACATGACTTGATGATACGTCTGGTGGCTAAAGTAAGGCCTCATTCACACTGAAAAACTTAATGCTCTTTTCAGATTTATTACTCAGATCCAAATATTTTATTTAGCCGTTATTTAGTAAATGTGGCCCAGTCATGGTCCTGAACTCACCCACGTGCAAAAGATTTCACATGAAGTAAACATTGTGGGAATTGTATTATGTACTGTTATTTGCACTGGAAAAAATTAAATCTTACCAAGTGTATTATTCTCATTTCTAGTCAAAATATCTCATCACACTTAAAATAAGACGTAATCACCTAAAGAGTAACTTTTCAGTGAGATATAAGAACTTTTTTTAGACAATAGGTCTTGAAAATCTTATTTGCTTAATTCAAGCAAAAAAAGTGGAACAAGTGAAAATTATTTTTGTAAGATTTCTTGAAATAAGATTTTCAAGATCTATTGTCTAAAAATACGTTTTTATACGGTATCTCACTGAAAAGTTACTTTTTAGCTGATTATGTCTTATTTTAAGTGTAATGAGATATTTTGACTAGAAATGAGAAAAATACACTTGGTAAGATTTATATTTTTTTCCCGTGTGTTATATTTATGACTTGTTGTGCAGTGGAAGTCGGCAAGTACACGAGCAGATGATAAGGCAGATGTTCATAACACTGCAAACGAAAACACACTAACTTGTATTCACTGGGTGGATTTCATCAGTGCAGGTTTGTATAGAATGTCCAATGATACATGAAACCCACATGGATTCTGATATGACTGTTCAGAATGATGTCACGTTATCAAAAATACGACTTGCATTTTATGTAGGAGAACATATGAAAGATTCCAAGAGATTTGAAGAAAAAAGAAAAAAAATACACATTTGGCACACTTTTAGTAGCTGCTGTCTGAATGTAGCCCGAAGCTTTACCTATTGAACGATTGGTGAGACTAATTAAACTACATCAAATTCACTGAGCTAATTAAGCAAGTCGAAATATCCACATTGGGATGCTCAGAGAAGCCTACTGGAAAATGATTCACATCACAACTGTCTGCGGGAAAATGAAAATGGCATCAGCTGGCTTTTGCTGTTGGAGTTTTTATTTGCATACAGCCTCATGCATACAGATGCACCAGGCTTTCAACAGCATAAAACACCATGGCAATACACCAGTGCTTTAATGCAGACCCATACCAAGGTGATCATACACAGGAGTGTGCATACCGATACACCTACCTACATGCATCAAGCCATAAATATGTAATAGTGTCCACAATATGGAGTATACAAGTGCATGCATATATAACACTCACACGCTTAGCTGCTATTTCACAGCCACACTCCCAGAGTTTAGGGTATACACAGTAATCAAGCAACAAATAATAGAATGGTAATTTACTTACATCCGTGACAAATGTGCGCTTTTCCACGCTTATCTATTTTACTTCATCTTATTCCTTCCTGGCTGCAAAAACCAGTGTAGAATGGAAAAAAAAAGTGGTCCAGGAAGCATATCTGTGCACAAGGCAGAGTCATTTTAATTGAGTGTGCTGAGCGATGAGCCTGCTTGGAGGTGCTTTAATTTGCAGGGATGGCTAAACAGATGTAGCACCATAAAGTAATGTAATGGATTTCCCCTCCACCCCCCGGCATGAGAACGCATGCAAGTAATCCTGGCTAAGTGATGGCAAACTGGGAGAATGAATGGGAAAGAGGATTTTTACGCTAAAATATATTTTAGTTTTGGCCTAGAAGCTCAGCTGGTAAATACTACAGACCTACTACAGAAAATGCGACAGTTTGACAGGTATTTTTGCAGGTATATATTATGATATATACTGCTGCCTGTATGTATGACACATCTGTGCATAACAAAGAGAAGAGTCTGTTCTTTGAGGTGTGTCATTTTTTTCCTTTAGTATGAGAAGTGTACCATGGGGCTGAAGTGTGCCATTCCAGTGTGTACATATCATATGAGGCTGTTTGTATGAGTACATGTGTGTGTGTCTGTGCTCAAGAGCTCGGCAGTGGGCTAGATAAATCCAAGGTTAACTGTTGTCAAACCAGCCTTCAGGCCATGGCAGTAGTAGACGCAAGAGCCATAAAGTGCTCCCCTAAGAGATGCTGCTGAGCCCAGCTCCAGCTGTCGAGCTGCAAACACTCACACCCACCCCACATTCCTGACAACACAGACATATGTCACACTCCCTGTCCGAGCCACATAGGGGAAACTGTGGCACGGTGGCAGTGGCACGCTTTCTCCTGGCCAAAAAACACTCAGCCGGCCGTGTGCAGGTCGAGTGCAAGAGGCCACGTCGCACAGTAGAGTCGTTACACGGCTTTCACAGCACGCAAAAAGAGACACACGTAGAGTAAGGTCGGACGTGATCCCCTTCCTGTCAGCGAACGAGAGCTGGCAAGGTGAACGCCGCGTGTCTTTGCGTTGGCTTGCCAATGACAGATGGAGCCCAGGTGCCATTAGGCAGACAAACGATGGCTTCATTAGGATGTGCCACTGGCAAGTGATGAATGCTGCCCTCTCCAAGCCATATTTGGAACGAGATAAAAACTGGAAAAGAGGTGGGAGATTTTATGTAGGTTGTTCAGAAGGCAGCTTTGTTTTCAGTTCAAGTCTGTGCTTTTAGGCCATGTTGAAGAAAAGAGATCACATTCACAGAGAACCAAAGTGTGATGGGTTACATCGAATAGCTTTGAGGAAGCCAAAGCATATTTAGATGAAATCATAATTACCAGTAGTTCTTGATGTTTGTTTATCTTTCAGCTGTTGCTATGACCCCAGAGCAGTATTTCACAGCAACATTTTTTTTCTTTTTTTTCTGTTTAAAGTTTTCTTTTCATGTGATTTTAAAGCTACAACACCATGTCACAATTCTCCATTAAAATATCTATAAACAACTAAAACATATCTACATACATAAGCATATCTAAGCCGATGTTACACATTTTTTGTTTGTGTTCTTAAATTGTATCAAATGCTTCCAAAAAACTAGAAAATTAGAATTGAAAAAAAAAAAAAATACAAATCTGGAATTTTATTCATTGTAACAGGCCATTGCATTTGGTTGCCTGTCCCTGGCATCATATTTCCCATTATACAGAAGACTGTTCTGTATAAAGGAAACCAAGTCCAGAATTTTGTCACCCGTCATCTGAGAAAAATCACTGCACACACAAACCTTCGTCATTGAGTCCAATGTGATACTTATTAAAATAAGATTCGATACAAAATGTAATGGATTGCATCAGCTATTGAGACTGAGTTTCTACAAGGGCTAAGTGCCCTCTCTGTCTCCAAACTGTTGCTCTCATTTTTTGTCTGTGAGTAGTCCTCCTCCTCCTCCTCTTCCTCCCCCTCCTCTTCATTTTCTTCATCATGCGCCTGAATAGTATTGTCTGATCTGATGAAAGTAGGCTACATACTACATGTGGCTCTGACTGGTCAAACCATTCTGACCGACGCAATTAATAATCAAACCTGTTCTAGAAATTTTAATGATGGAAAAAAGTTTTGGGGGTTGTGTGTACATGTGATTGTGACTTATTCCAATATCTACAGTAAACTTGGAGAGAGCTATTTTATAGATATATTTCAAAAACTGATTTTACTTTCTACAGTGTGCAACCACTAACTGATGCTCACCACTAGGCTAATGTCTGCAATAACATAATAATATTGGCAAACTTACAATTAGATAAGTTGAACCAATGTCTGTTAAGTTGCCATTTAGATTACATTAACTCACTGAAATTACATAATGTGGAATATATTTCCTTTATTTCACGGTAGGTACCTGGCCTGTATTTGAAGGAGGCTTGTACTAGAAGCAGTGAATGAAATCAAACTATTGGATATGTGATCTAGACAAATAAAACAGCACCACCATATTGCTGAACGTATTATATTACAACAGTAGAAATATCATTAACCTCATAGCTTAATTGCTTAAGTCATTTTTTTTTCAGGTTATAGCCAATGATGCAAAATGAAGCAGCAGTGTTAGGAGAGTAAAGTTAGCAGATGTCACAATTTGTCCAAAAATATGACTTGGGTAATTATTCAATAAGGCTAACGATATACATTGTGCGTCACTGGCAGCACATTGTAAGACAGACATCAGAAGTTGATCCATGTTATGTTTTTTACCTGACCAGTGTTTTAGAACTTGCCTTTATTTGGTTGTATTGATCTGGACCCTGGCCATTATTACCGCTTGCCTCCCCGAAAGAGGCAAGAGGTATTGTTTTTGGTTCGGTTTGTTTGTTTGTTAGCACTCTAGCAGCAAAACCATTGCTTCAATTCATCCCAAATTTGGGTTTATAGATTGTCAGTGACCCAGAATAGATCTGATTACATTTTGGGAACAGTAGGTCAAAGAGAAAAATTTTAATAAATTTTTAATATCTTTTTTCTTCTCCCATTTACTTATAAAGGGGCGAAATTTCAAATGTCTATGAATACATCAATTTTGTTCCAATTTACTGCAAACTTGGCACATATATAGAGGCAATTGATATGCTGACATCACCACAAGCCTTGACATGATGACATCAGCTGGATCGATGCCAAAATAAGCTACAATATGTGCGAGGGACAGGGTTTGTTGTGCCTGGAACCACTTGTTAGAAATCTGTCTTATAATTGACTCTCATGTGTGTGTGTGTGTGTGTGTGTGTGTGTGTGTGTGTGTGTGTGTATAGTTAATCCTAATGTAAATTAATGTATGATTTCTACTTGAGCTCTGTTGTATTTATTTTCATTGGCTGCAGCAATGAGAACAACTCCACAACCCCATTATGACATCATCAAACTACATATTTCATTATTATTTTAACTGAGAGATCCCTAGTGCCAAAAATGGTGTTTAAGTCGTTCACCCCCATTAATTAATGCTGTTAGCAGACTAAAGTTGCATTTTACTGCATGTTGACTTTTCCCTGCACGTTATTATCATCTGTCTACTTTTGACATCGGACACTGAGGGTTTGAGGAAGGCACTGACAGAGAGAAGGGCAAAGAAAAGTTAAAGGGGAAGGAAGGACAGAGGAGCGAGCTTGAGAGAGATCACGAGAGACAGAAACGGAGGGAGAGACCGAGGGAGAGACGAGGGGAGCTGTGCCACAGGCCACAACGGTTCTCCCTCCCCACTCACATCCATGTGTCACCTCACTGTGTTGCAAATTAGGCTACACATGCTCCCCGGAGATGTCAGAACGTGTAACTTGATGGTTGGCTTGAATTTGCATAGGTACACTGTGGTCATTTTTTAAACGAGATCATTCCCTGTTACAGCCTGGGATGAAAACCTAAATGATATATATTTAGAAGAGGTTAGGTACAGTAATGACTATCACTGTAAGCATATAGTGACACACAGTGCAACCTTTTTCCTATTTAAGAAGGTAAAATTGGAATGGTGTAAAAATAGCCCCACTAGAAAGTAGCCAGACATTCTCAATTATTACCATATTTTCTGGGATGAAGAAAAATTTGCCAATGGTATAAGCACATTTTGCTTGACTGGATTTATTCATGGTAGAATTATAGTCTAACCACTGAAAAACCTGCCAAAAATGCAAACATTTAAGCAAATCAAGCTCATTACTAGGGCTGTCACGATGTCACTTGTTAATAATTATATGAATGTCTTCTGTTCATATTATGTCGCTATTATAATACAGTATATATAGCTTATTTACGAAGAGGAATCATCTCAGCATTGAGAACTCAGATACAGATACAGATGAATGGACAGGACAGATTTAAGATACATAATTTAGATATACAAACCTATAATGGGAATGTGGGAAGAAATTACTGATATTGAAAATAATATGGAAGTAATGAAGGTAATTGACATTTCTTTTCATCTGTATGTTTTTCCACAGGTGAATATAGACGATTACCACGAATATGAAGATAATCGTGGTTAGCTCCAGTAATTGCGATATGGCACTTACATAATAACTGTGAGAGTCCTCCAAGCAGTGAATACACAGTTTTTTAAGGATCAAACTGTGATGTTCAAAAGTGGCTTCACTCTTTATACAATAATGTTCCTCTCCTGGGATATTATGCAAACTATTGGTTTAGCTTATTACTTGTTAAATGTAGCTCAGTATTACTTGAATACTTTAAGACAAAGTTGCATATATCAAAATTAGAATACCTCTCTAATGAAAGACGTGCTTGAGAAAGAAATTGTAAGGTATATTTCCTTTCTTAAAATCCCTTTTTTTTTTTGCAGCGTATTGCAGTTTAACTTCTATAGAACTAGTTTAACCAAGTAGTCGGGGAGGAGTAAGTATTATGTGGCACATCATAATGGACTGTAATAGGATAATATGGTATTTAGAGCTTTCTTTGTCGTTTACGATAAACATATTTCTCAATCACTAGCTCCTGTTATTTCAGTGATAAATTATGTTTCCGTCACAGTTTCCCTTTAGAAAGCCTACTGTAATTTGACTTCATTAAATCTGTAATGTTAGGGGAGAACTCATGAAAGGGAGCCAGAGCTGAGTCTGCCTTGTGATTTCACCCCCCTGCTGCTCAAGAGAAATGTGTTCTTTGATGTGCTTGAAAGAGGCAGGATTCCACATTTTCTTTATAAATTCTTTCATTTGGTATCTATCTTACTTTAACAATTTGAGACTAAATTCACCTCAAGCTGCACTCGAGGAGGAATTTGTTTCTCTCTCCCTCAGTTTCTCTGTATCTTTCTCAGCTCTCAACTCTTTCTCAGCCCCATCCTGGGAGGCAGGTGCTTGGGTTATGGTTAGCGTTCTGCATTGTGAGCTCTGATGGGACTGGTGATGCATTATATTGTGGGCCAGATATTGCTGCTCCTTGGCTGCAGTTGGACGGGCAAATGGATGCCGCCTGTGCAACCTGTCCAGGGATAAAGAGACACACACACTAGCATAGTGAGCAATCAGCCTGGGTGTTCTGATTGTATCTGACATTTAACCCCTGAAACTAACCAACTTCCCACAAATTAGTTGTAAAAACATAATAATAATCATCATTATCATCATCGTGTAAGATATTCTGATTGAGTGAAGAAAAGGCTTCAGCGGCCAGCCATCTGGAAAATCACACATATTGCTGAAAAGACTTGTTTGCACATAATATTATGTGGTGTAGCCAGTCATTTAATATGCTGTTTGACTGAGACAGCCTCTTAGACGGGTTTTAGAAAGTGGATGGTGGTGTTGATCAATGGCATTTGTTTCCATTACAAAGAGCCATTACAGCGGTCTGACATATTGTTTAGACTGCTGCTCTGCACTCGTTGGCACAAACAGTTGTATTTGGGTGGACAAAATCCAGGCTGCACGGTGGCAGGACACATTTTTTTTTCTCTTTCATTTAACACCTCATGCATATTAAGGTCACACACAAAGAAACATGCAATCTGCTCAGCACACATATTTTCTCCATCTGAGGTTAAATAATAAAAACTGCACTGCACATGAGAGAAGAATTGGGAAGATTTTTTGCATACAGCGTGACAAAATGCTAAATTTTATCTGCAGGTCATGGCCTACATAAGCACTTTTAAGCTTGGGTGCCTGTCCACCGGCGCCGCTGCTGCTATGACTAAAATGTATAAGATCCATTTTTCATCCTAAAATAACAGCTTGCATTTTGATTGTATAGGTGAGATTTTTGTTTTGTTTTGTTTTTTTTACAGTGAGTTGATGCTGTAAAATCGAAACCAGCAGATGCCAAACACTACAGTTACTCTAAAAGGAAAGGTCAAACACTTTCACAAGTTTTCAGCCTTGCTCAAGGTAGTTCTTGGCTTTTTTTTAAAGAGTTAAACTGCTCAATAAGAGATGGATGTTTTGCTGTCGCAACAAAGTCACACAACTTATCAGCTGTGTCCATTTCTCATAGTGGTTTATGGTGTTTCAGGAGTTTTCACAGAACTTCATGACCTTTTTCCATTGACTGCTTTTGTGTATTTCTTCCCTCTTCTTCATCAATGCAGACAACTGGTTTTGTTTCCAATTCGCAAACCCTGCGTCTTCTACTCATTTGTCCTGTTGCCTGTTCTGCTATCTTCTGACAGCACTATGCAACTTATCTTTATTCATTCCAGACCAGTTGATTGGAATGCAACTAATTCACATTTTCGTTTTCTTTTTTGTGACATTTCAAATGTTCACTTCAAATTTGCTTGACAATTCTCTGCAAACACAGTTACCGACATGCCATACAAAATGGAAATTAAAAACCTTCTCTGGAATGCATAATCCTGGATAGTCTAAATGCCAGTCAAACAAAACGGCAAGACAAAATGTACTGCCACAACGTGTCTGTGTGTGTCTTCTGACCTGTTATTCTCTACAGTTCAACAGGATGTTACCGCACTGCCGTTTGCCTCCAATTTTGAGGTTGTGTCTTATTCGTCTCCAGTTCTATAGAGATCACAGCCATAGTAGAACTTGCCTTGGTCTGCTTTGTGCTGCCTGTGACAATCACAACTCTTTCAGCCTTCATCGGCATTGAGATTACAAAGCCAAAGGTTGCCCTTTCCGGCTTATATGTGTGTGCGCACGCACATGTGGCTTTTCGAAAGGAAGCACCCATGCAGTGTCTGGACCGGCCAGGTGTTCTGGGGTGACGGTGGACCTATTTTCCAGCTGGCTGCTCTTGTTAGAAGTCTGCCGGGCACACAAATCGCAGCGATTGATTTTGCTCAGCCACAGTAAAAAAGAGGGCTGTGATTACAATGCATGCTTCAGCCAAAGTTGAAAAACTTTCAGAGTGTCTTTTTCCCCAATTCTCTAGTCCTCTCCTTTCTTCCATTCCCTGCCCTAAATAAACATTTTTAATTTTCAGACGATAAGCAATTATTTTCCTGCAGCATGAGAAGCTCTGGAGAGGCAGAATTTCTATTTTTGTGGACTTTTTGTCATTATTGCTACAGCAGAATAAATACTGCACCAAAATGGATACAGATGGTTGAACTAGCTGACATTAACTCAAACAAAGCAAATGGCATTATAATTACAGATTTAGGGCATGACATACCACCACCACTGCATGTTGTGCTCAAGTAGCACTCAGTTTATTTGTGTTTCCCTGTCAGTCCCGTGGATAATTTTCAGAGAACATAAACTAGATGACATCTTTGACATCTATTGTTTGGCCCTCTCCACTATATTTGGCCTTCTTCAATCTCAGTATTCCCAAACACAATTGAACTTGTTCTTAAAGGCTGTCGAGCCGCTGTCTAATACGGCCCAGTGAGCAAATGCCACAACACTCAATGCAGCTGGAGGTCTGCTCATTTAATGACATCCACACCAGATAGAGATAGCAAGTTGCAACTTGGAGGAGATGCAGTCAAACACTGCTCCCCAGAGAAACACACACAAATCTCTCATCTTTTTTCAATTGAAAAAGAGAAATCGAGTGATGTGTTTTTCTCAGGAAAATGTCTTTGACATAATCTGAAACCTTGAGACATGCAGTTTGGGTATCCTACAGACAATGACATATTCAACCATTTTTGAAATTGATAGCATGTCAGGGAATAGCAAATGCTGCAAAATGTTTTGGTGTGACCAAAACCAAAAGTAGCCAGCTGTTTTGGATGCTAACCCCTCTTTGCTACACTTGATTTTATCATGTGATGTTTATAGCTGGCACACAACCTTTCCTCTTTTGTTTCTGCTATAAAATGGCTTGTTGCTATGAGCCCAGATGAGAAAAAGCTGTACATGAAGGGCTTCATTGAGCACAATTTGTGTACATGTATATGGCTCCTCTAATAATAGAAAAAAAAAAGTATCTCATAAATAGCTGGTTTCCCATTGCTGTGACCAGTGTAGCCTCTTGTTCCTGCTTGTTGTGGCTCTATACTGGGCGTTCCCTTCTAACCCTCAAACAACATGTATCTCTTGGGCCTCCTGCCAGAGCCCTGTTATTTAGTCTTCAAGGGAAGGCAGCGTTGGTGTTGAAATAACTGTTATCAATATGCCGGGGACATCTGTTTCTACATTTAAACGATTTTTCTTTTTTGTGTGTACACAGTCTTTTTTTAGTGTGTGTTCTTACACCTCAGCAGTGTAACAACAGAGGAACATAATTAACCCAGCACATATAATTGCATTTCAATCCATCTGGGTGCTCTTCTGACGCCGTGATTCTCCGACGTCCAGATGTGTCTGTTCCATCACCGACTAATAAGCCTCCACAAAGCTCTGCTCGAATGCAACATGAAGATGGTAGTGATTATAGAAAAAAAAAAAAAAAAGCTAAAATAGAGGTTAAGTAAGAGGAGCGGAAATCAATTTGAGCCACTAAAACAAACTTTTTCTTTGCCAAGCCTCATTTGAGATGTTGAAATTCTCTTCTGATGTGTTCCCGTTTGACCCCCGTTATCCATTTACATGTGTACTTACCGTCTGTGTTTTCCAAACCAGAAACTCCATTAAACTGTGAACTGTGACCGGCTTGGCCTCCACCTCCTGGCACCTCTCTCACTGTTTAACTAAGAGGAGACGACTGGGCCAGAGATTCTAAACTGAGCACGAGTGGGAGAAGCGCAGTGAGGGAGAGTGAGAAGATGTAGAGGTTGGAGGTTCACTCAGGGTAGCACTTTATCAGCTGAGTGCAGCTTCCCTGCACTAGATTGGTCTTGTGTGTTTACATGCAGAAAAGGGCCTATCTCAGGGCTACAGTGTGAGCACAGGAGGGCTATGCCTGCCTGCCCCGCTCGTGCGCTCACTCAGCACCGAGTTGAAGAGTTCACCCAGCGGGCTGAGAGCTGCTTCTGATCCAGTAATATGGAGAGTGAACCTCAGGCAGGCCTACAGAGAGCTCAGCAAAGAAACAGTGCTGAGCCTAGTTCCCCGTGTAGCGCTCCCTGGTCACCCCTTCAACTCCCTGCCACACAAAAACACATCTATTATGAAGATATTCTGCTCTCTGTTTACTCCTTTATTCTACTTTCCTAAAGCAGAGCCGTGGAATCAGTGGAAATGGGCAAAGGTTGGAAGCCAGGATGGGGTTAGGTATTTATTCTTTTGCTCTCAGAGTATGAAAACATGTGATATAATCATCACGGTTTTATTATCTGAGATTAAGTGATACCTATGTTTCACTTTTTTTGTATTATGTGCATTACTTTACACATTCCTGAGGTTTAATATATACTTATAAAGCCTACATCTGTTACTTTCTTTCATAACCAGGTCATACACACATATACACATCATATATGGTGTTGCTGCGTACTCCATTATGATTGGTTATCTCTGTGTAACAGACCATTGTTATCGGCTAATATCTGATCATAGACTCGAGATCGTGTTTATGTCATTATTTGTTGTCACACTATTGATTTCTGTAGCAAGTAGTTGTATAAGATGCAAAATAATGTAGAGTTTGCAGGCAGTTATATCAAAATTAACACCTTCAGGGTGATCACAACCTCCATCACCTTATTAGTATATAATGACCAGACTGGATCATAGTGCATTATTATTTACATAGCACATTTCTGTTAATTCAATTAGTAAATAGTTGACATAATAATACATGCTTAATTCACATTCACTGCGGCCTATCTGACATGGCATTTGGGAATTTTTTTTCTCAGAGGTATAAATAAAATAAATATCTGTCTTCCTAAAATGTGACTATAAAATATATAAACATCAGTATTGCACATGAGATTCTCTTTAATAACCCATTGATAAACTAACATAGTTTTATGAAAAAATACAAAGTCAATCTAAAATGGCATTTTGTAAAATCATCATATTGCACAGCTCTATCCCTTCCTTCTGTTTTGATGCATTTTTGTTTTCCACTTTTGTTTGAGGAGAGAGGTCTTGATGAAACGAAAGAAACATTACCTTGTATTCTCTAGTCGCCCCTGACAAATGCTGTGGCATCACTGTCTCTGAGTGCCAACAGCCATGTGTGAATGAAGGAAACAGGCGGGAAAGACACAGAGATGTGATTACATGGAAAATTGTAGGAGGGAAGAGACAGACAGACAGACAGACAGACAGGGAGGGCGGGAGGACAGGAGTGAGTAAGTAGGGACACGGTCTCAGAAAAATAGATGATAACGGCAGACGGTAGACCCAGACAGTGCAGAGGAGGGATGAATAGTAACACACTTATGTTCTACTTTGCAGTGTCGCTTATGTGTCTGTGTGTTTATACACAGACAAAACATTGCACTGATTATAATTGTGAAACAACCGTGTTCGTGGCTTAAACCTTCAAACACAATGTACAATCCTCTCATGTCAGTTCCCCTCTATCAATGATTCATGGGAAGTTCTGTATGGCTGTTCCTCCCTCCTCCTTTGTGTGTGTGCTCTCTGCACCATTACTATCTGCCTGAGGATGGGGGGATTTTTAATATGTAGTTCTCACTAATGCTTCTTCTGCTGCCTAATGGTGATTGCACTCCTTTGCCCAGTCCTTTCATACGTACCAGAGGACCTGGCCTCATCAATGATTGAGCAGGGGCTTGCACAGAAAGACGAGCAGCGAGTCGACAGGCAGGAAGGCTGGTTTTATTCTCAGCAGCGCTGTGTGTGTGGGCGGAACAGAGGCCATTTTCCAGCTGAAGTGACACTGGTTTATGATTCGGACAGAGAGAATGGGCAGAAAAGCTGGCTAAAGAAACAAAGAGGGTAAACAGAAATGGAGGTGTGTGTATGTGTGTGTGTTCGTCTGTCTCCTTGGTACAAAATGCTCCCAAATTCCCAAGGTGTGTATTCACCTGCATCAGCATGAGTGTCAGCACACATGCTATCGCTATCTTTATGACCTCATCAAGTCAAAACAGGCTGTACTGGCGGGCTGCGGCGATGAAGCGTTGCCGGCTCTCCTGTCTCTGATGGGCCCTATGTGGCCTTGCCAGGAGGGATGCGTGTGTCGATGGATGCAGATGGCCTTATAATGAGAGACAGAGGAGGATGGATACAGTCATTGGTCTTAATGGAGCCTCGCCTTTATTTATGAGACAAGACACTGTGGTTTCCTAACAAAAGAGGGGCAGGGATAATGTCATCACTGTCAGTGTTATACCACACACACACACACTCACACACACACACAGTCACACGCGTGCCAAATGCCACGCGTTTGTCAACTGCACAAGGATATATTGTGGGCAGGTGTGACAGTATATGGTTGATAGAAGCTCAAGTGTTTGTGAAAGGTGTGTATTTATGTGCGTGTGCCTGTAAGTAGTTAGTCGGTAGTTTGCTATACTCATGCACGTCCACTCAACAGGAGCCACTTTATTGGCCCTGCTGGCCTTTTTTCATTTCATGGACGGGAAATCTTTAATTTAAGGCTCTCTTGCTGTCACCCCATGTCCCACACACCATCACTCTGCTCTATGTAGCCCCATGCCCTCCTAATGGGAGGGAAAAAAACAAAATCAACAGGCGATTGGCTACTCAGTGTGGCAACCTCCACTGCGACAAGTTTCATTTTAATCTTCCCAACCTTGGCCCGGTTCAGTGTTATGACTCTTGACCCATAGGAGTAAAGGGGAGCAGTATATCGAATAGACGCATGTACTTCCTGTCACTAGGGGTCTTTTGAATCTGAACAATAATCAGAGTGAGGTAGCAGATGAAGTTGTGTTACAATGAATAAAAAAACCAACATCTCTGAATTTGGACATGGTTGAAATCATTTAGTGTAATGTGAATACATGAGTTAAAACATTCTTTTTTAGATATTTTAATGCAGTAATGTTACATATTACAGCTTTAAGGTCCTCATTGTAAGCCCCCTTTATAGGACCTTTACAGGTATAATGTGCCTTATCAACAATATGTTTTATTTGGACCATATAAATGTTAATAACAGCATCATAAAAACAGTAATTGTTAGATTATAAAACAAGCACTTACAAGAGGCTGCCTAAGAATATGAATAAAAGCCACAGAATTTATTATAATAGGCTCTTTTAATTGCTCTATTATGGTTAATATGTACTTTATTCTGCATTTACATGCACTTAACTGTGCACTTATTGGATCATAATTAAGATAAGTAGTATCTTATAAAGATTTAAAGTACCATATTAACCAACACTTTAATAACAACACCTAAATATGACGTTAACAAATCATGTAATACTGTAAAGGAGTAGATAGAGGTTTCATTTTAAACAATTTATTTCGGTTTTATTAGTTTCTTGTTTAACCCATAAAGACCCAAACACACACCACTGACCAAAGCTACTGATGTAAAATGTTTAATACCTGTTGATCCACTAATTCTATCAATACATGTAAATAATTTGTGTAAAATACAGTTTGTCATCTTTTCATGGTCATCAGATATGACCCATTTGGACGTTCAAAGGCTCCACAGTGAACATGGAAACACCGTCATCTTCTACAACATTGATTCACCAGAAAAACCCATGGAGTTTGATCAATGACACTGAATGGAGACACTTGTTTTTATGTTTAGTCAATGAAATTTTTACGGAAAAAGTTACTTTTTCCTTTTTTTTTTTCTGATTTGATTTAATAACCTTTGAATTTCCTCTGAACTTTTATGAACATCTACATGATCAGCGAATTAAGTATAGGGAAATACATGATTTACACTAAAAAATAAATAAATATATACATAAATAAATAAATAAATAAATAAATAAAGAGAATAATATTACGATAAATGGTGTTAAATCACTCAAGAAAGGTTAAATAGAGAGTAAAATCTATTTGGGAACAGCCACAAAAGTACCACTGGGTCTTTATGGGTTAATAGTGAATTCAAAAGAGACGTCAGTCGCCATGTGCAATGTAAAACTCAGACAGCAATGATTTTATGTGATGCAATACAGTAGCTTTTGCGTGTTTACAGACTCGACCGAGTCCCGGCAGCCTTTGCCAGGCTGGTTATCCACTCCTCACATTTTTACTCTTTCTCTGCTGAGATTAAAAGCACATGTGAGTGAGAGGCAGACGCACAGAGAGGTACGGTGAACGAGTGAAGCAGAGAGTGAGAGTTCAAGGAGGCTGACCTCACTCGATACGCTATTGATTTGCTCGTTTGGGTTCACAGCGAGAGTCCGACACTGGAACTCAACAGCTCAAGGCTCCATCTTGAGTAGCAAATGAGAATAAGATCAACTCCAGTCACCTTATTTTCTCTGTCATGCCGCCCACTCACACCACATTAAATATATGGTGGCAAGCTGTTAGCATGAAGAAATAAAACATCTCTTATTTTGATCTGATTGTATCCGTGCCAGTATTTGTCCGTGTTTGTTTATACTGTCCATAATTTATGTTTACTGTGTGGTTGTTCGGTCTCAGATTGTGGATGGATGCGTGCACTGCATTTGAACATCAACAGTCCGTTATTTATGCTTGTCCTAAATCCATCTGCCTTGGCATGAAAAAGCTGTTTCACCCCACTGACATTTTATTTTTAGTCTCACATTTCTCCATAACTGTTAGAACTAATCTCTTTTTCCTCTTCCTCTTTTTTCCTATTTTGTGTCTTTTCCTCTATGAAATTTCCTATGTGCAAATGGGATATTCAACATTTATAGTTTACAGAGGCTGTCATGTATAATTCAGGCGTGATAACTTCTCTGATGAATTGACCTTGAGGCGGACTCAGGCTTTTGATTACACTTCAGTAGCCTGATGCTACAGCTGCTTGAAGGTATAATGTGGGCTATTTGGGATCTGTTGGTCTCCCTTTCCACTGATGTGCAGTATCCCCATGCGACCGGAGATGCATTTTTGTGTTCGCATGAGCACATACATGTTTTCATATACTTTGAACAGAATTGCAGTACGTACTCCACACATCTTTCACACAGTACATGTGTTTGCCTGTGCTTTGTTTGACCGAGGAAAAATGTTCTGCAGCAGGCAGGCAATTACAAATGGCTAGTTTTCAGTCCCCGAGTCTGGCTATTAATGCTAATCCTGGAGAAATCAGAGCACAGACACAAAGACCTTCCTCTCATTTAGTTTGCACAAGGAAACTGTGAAGAAAGGCGAAGTAAATAAGAGCAGGGATAATGGTGCCCAGAATAGCAGATTTATTTACATGAATTTTGAATACATAAACACGCATTGTTGTTCAGGCTGTCTACAGAGCCGTGAAAGGTTTAAATAAAATCATATGAATTTTAAGCCGCATGACCTCTAACTTGAGAAAGACTTGTATTGATCACTCAAACAACCAGCTACCACTAATACACACTGTACATCTGTTCACGTCGAGCCAGTGTGTCACAGTGTGGTGTGTGGGCTAACTTCTAGAGGTGATAAGTTAAAACTGTGTGCAAGTGCATGTTCAGTGAGATCTGGCTTGAAAACGGTGCCGTTAGAGCCCGGTTGAAGCCTGTTGAAAATAATGAATTTGACGCCCGCTGCACCTTATGTGAGAAAACACTCAAATTAGGCACTTTGGGTATAAAGGCATTAGAGTTGCACAGGGAGCGGAAAGAAAAAAACAAAACAAAACAAAAAAAACATAAAGCAGCAATAAAACGCTACCAGAAAAAGACTGCCATCACCCAGTATTATTCTGTATTCACATCAGGAGCATCACCAAAGTCCAGCCTTCAGCACGACCCACTCTGCACTAACAACTAGGTCTTAAAATGCACACATAAAGGTCTGAAAAAGTCTGGAATGGAACTTCTTGAAAGTTGCAGAAATACTTGTTATGACTTTAGGCCCTGAGTAAAAAGATTGAAGTCAGTGTAATATAGTTAAACATGGGTTATATGACCTTAATAATAAGATAAGATGTGAAAATGTGCAAACATCTTGTACATCTTTTAGAATTAACAATTTATTTACCACAAATTCATTTGCTATTATGATTTACTGTATGTTCTCCATGATATACAGTATGTATATACAGTGTACTTGCTTTTTATGCGTCCCTTTAATTAGCAGCTTATGTTTTCTTTATACAAGTAAAATGTAAATGATATTATTTTTCAAGGGTTGTCTGTCTATAGACTCCAATGTGATGATTGTAGATGTTGGTAATTAACTCAGCTGCTGCTTAACACAAAATTGTTGTATTGTATCGTATTTGTAAAAAAGACTTATAGTACTTGACAGGGTGAGTATGACGATTTCCACTTGGCGTTCATCTGTTATGCAGTCTGTTGGTCTTCTGAATCCATTTACTCTAATTTGCACACCAAAGGGAAGCCACATGTTGTGCCAGGAGCACCAGGTAGAGTCATGTAAGGCTGTGCTGTCATTAGCCTGCCGGGATCTGCTCCTCCTCTGATACTACTCTGCATTCTCAGTCCAAGAGTGTGGATTTATGCAGATAACATACGAAAGCACAGCCAACCATGCTGTCTCACTGGCTGACTGTCATCTGATGTGTGGCGTATGCGAAAGAAGTGATGGCAAGAAATGAGAAAAGGTGACATTTTTTTTCAAACATGACAGTTGGTGCGATGTATTTCTTTTTTTTTTTTTTTCCCCTCAAGGCTCAATACAATGGATCATGCTGAATGAATCAAAGTGAGAAAGTCACATTAAAATATATTGTGTTAAAATCTGTCTGTAAAATTTGCATATCTTTTCAAATATATAAAAATATTCATTACATTTGTTGTATCGGTAACAAAAGGTGTGACTCAAAGGAGGAAAAAGTGGCAACATCAAACATTTATTTCCCCCTGACTTCCTTAATGATGCACATTTGGATAGATCTTAACTGGCAATTGTTAGCATGCTGAAATGCTAGTGTGAACTCTTTGGGGGTGTCAACCTCAGTCCTCCCCTGCATGGGTATTTTTAACTGACGTTGAAACAGATAATCACTCAATAACATGCACAGGCGTGATCCTTTACGGTTTGCACTTGGGCTTTAAATGCCATGTGATTACTCCTTACAGCTCTTATACTAACCGAGCAGATTTAGACGAGAGGCTGGAACGCCGTATCAAGCGCTGTGTGGTATTTTGTTACGCCTGCTGCACATGTGCAAACATCTGCATATCACTGCCGCAGCTCCGTTTATCCTCGCAACATTAAATCCATTTACCTCTTGCATGCCATGAGTCTAAATCTGGGGCCGAGTAATTAAATGCCATTCTCTTTCTCCATTAGAGAGATAATTAAGTAGGAAACCGGCACTCGTCTCATTGCTCTTTTATACGGAAGTAAATGGGGGACTGTGATGGGGTAAAATAGATGCTACCTTGACTGAAAATCTCCTGATTAGAAGAGCCATCTATAATGTCTTTTAGCTGTGTCATTCAGTGTGTCTTTCTTACAACAATCTTATTAGGTACGAATTAAATTTGTGTTTTTAAAGACTTTGAGTTTTATTGCACCTTCTTTAACGGTGTCATTTCAAGTTTCAGCTACTGATTTGAATCAATATCAACTTTTGTCATTGCAATCTGACAGTGGTTATTCAGTTAACCTGCAGTGAATGGGTTAACTGTAACCTCTGTAGCGGGAAGTAAATGAATAGGAAATAGGTGTCAGGTTATTTAGAAATGTGGTGGAAAAGTGGGAAAAGCATGCCAGTTGAAGGAAACTCACAATTGGTGTGACATCCAAATAAACCCCTCTTATTTTAGTACAAGGGTGCTATTCCAGTGAGGATTATCGCAGATTAGGAAGCCGGTGAATATAGCGTCTAAACATGCAGTCGAATCCTGTTAGCTATCTAAAGAGGCATGAAAGTAGTGTTAGATGAGATGAGATCAAGCGATACCAGTTTCTAAGATAAATATTCTTTGAACATTAAACTAGCCCAACTTGTAAAAAAAAAAAAAAAAATGTTAACTTTAAAATGTAGGCTAATGGTAGATATTAATGGAGCAATACTATTTTTTTCTTAGTTTTTTTGTTTCTTTCAACATTTGTTCTTTCACTGTGTGATTTTGTTAAAATTTGGTTTCTATCACATTGGATTTTCCTTACATGTCTGTAAACACTGAGCCTTTGATGAGAACACGCTGTGCTACTTATAAGTCACAGTTTACACACTTTATTGAAAATCAAACGGAACAAAAAGTACCCAGGTGAAATGGGAAAAAAAAAAAACAACCTTTTGAACTTCTCAGTTCCCAGATATAGAAAACAGAATTTCCCCCTCTTCTGCTCACAGGTTATCCAAAATATATTTGCAGGAACATTTACATAAAAGCAGGCAACGCTCTCTTCCTCCTCTGAAAAGGGGAAAAAAAGAATGGCAGGAAAGCGGCATACCCGAGGCGTGAGACAGAGTAACATGTGAGTATATGTGAGCCAGTGTCTTTTTAAAAGCCTAAAGCTGTCGTCAGCATGCGCGATGTTCAGAGACGTTCAGGCAGATGTTCCTGCTCAGGCTTGATTGCCTTCGTCGAGGCCCATCAGGGATTGCACTTAGCCTAGCAAGAGTTGGCAAAAAAAGACACAGAGTCCTGAGTTATTTTAGCTATGCTCAGATCCTCCATTAGGTGCAGCTGAAATATTGACGCTGCTTGCTCTTCTCACCACTTTTCTCCATGTATCTTGTATATCTCAGGTTACGAATTAGTCATACTACATTCTTTTGTTAGCCATTAACCCTTTATTGGGCATGTGACTATTTTTGAAAATTTCCACATATATTACAAGACAGTGACAGCAACAGTTACAGTGAGGCTACAATACCAGGTCCAATGTGGTCTACAGGGTCTGTAAGTTCCACCTCTGCATGAACAGTGAATGTTCCTGCTTTGTTAAGTACCATGAAGTAATAATACTAATGTAAGGAATGATGTTCAAAGGGATAATGTAGATGTTCACAGGTGTCTGGATCAGCACTTATGTTGTAATGTTCTAAAAATGATGTTCTTCTCACCTTGCATGTGTTTTTATTATTTTTCTTTTCTTATTACATATTTTTTATATTTACTTCTTGGATTTTTTTTTTTGGGTCAATTATGGATAAGGAACCAAATATGGTAACTTCACTTACCTTGATTGTCTATATAACAATAAAAATTTTGAAAAAAAATCACACAAGTAATACATTCTTGTTAGGTCCTCCAATAACTCACTAAGGTTAAAATTTTGAATTCCAGAGTATTTCTGTGAGTGCCCTTGTTAAATCCTCGGTTCTACTGTGGTTCAGCTCTCCGTTTATATAGGGTCCTGATCTCTCATGGCTGAACTGGGGTCTTACCCTCACGCACTAACCCATAGAGATACTACTTAGCTGAACAAATTTTGAAACACTTGCCTGTCTTCTGACTACCTTTAATTCCAACCTCTGCCCCGCTAACTCTGGTACCAGAACTGCCAGGAGAAACCCACTCTATGGTCAGTAATAATACCAGCCCAGCTGGTTATGGCAGCTGTTTCACATGGATTTAGTGTACTTGTTACATGACAGGTAATAATTTGAAAGCCAGGAATAATAGGCCTTCGGGACACATTATCAATAACAGGTAGACTATGGCTAAGATACCTTTAGGACCTTTAGATGTTATGCACACAATAACCTAACGTTTTACATTCACCAACATAATGTACCACATTGGGAATAATTCAAGGAGAATTTAGAATTTACTTTTTATAAATTTATTGTAGGCACTTGTAGCAAAGCAAAGCATATACATAAATCATCAATCAATTAACCAATAATAAAATCATTACACTGAACTTCTAAATTTATAAATCATTATCCGGATCATTAAACTTAACTGTCTCCTAATTTCCTTACTTCAACGCAATCCCCTTTGCAATCCCTCAACCCACAGTTCAGTCCTTTGACTCCTTTTGAAAATGTCCCAAATTGTTGCCTTGCTTGATGTCCTCAAGGGAAGAAAAAGGAAACACTTTTGTTTCCGAATTTAAAGAAAAATTAGAAAAAGTTCAAATTCAGAAAAAAATAAAAATTAATACAATTTAGAAGAGGAACTCATCAGCTTGGCCAAAACGGATGAATTCAATGCTGGGTAAAAGGAAAAAGAATTAAGAAATATAAAAATCATCTTCTTTTCCAGTTTGGACCAAAGCAGGGAAAAATCCAACAAATCCTGGTAAACAGCTTGTTTGTTGGCAAATGTCCCTGTGGAGTTGGTAGAAGTTCTCTTAAAGACAGTTCTTGTCTTAAAGTCTTTGATCTTTTGTTTCTCAGATGAGATAGGTCTTTGCCTTCAGATCTCGATTCATCAATGCAAAGTTACTCTATCTGAAAAACCTCCAGCATTCTTTGAGAAGTAAGATTAACAACTTAGAAGCCAATGTGCCACACTCTTTTCTGGTCCTGAAAGAGCATAGCTCTAAGTCCAATCTCTACGTATAACACGTAGGGCACCCTCTCCTTCAGAGCGTCTCGACTTCTGAAAAGCTATAATAGCAATTTTAGTTTTTTTTTTTTTTTTTAAACTTTATTTATAGAACTTTTCAACATTTATAAAACTTTTCATTTCACAAGTATGACATTTATAATTTCAAGCCATGTATTTATAATACAAAGATTGACACTAGACATGATAAACAAACAGAATCCAAGGCAAAACAAAACAAAACCAAAAAAAAGGGGCAATACAAACAAGACACACATAAAGACAGTCAAGACAGTGCATTCTGATACCATTAAAGGAGGAGAGAAAATAAATAAGCAAAACAGGTCAATTACAATATAAACACCTAAAATGTTTTTAAAGTTCCAAGCCAGGCAACATATTCACGCAGTGTAAAAGAGGCTCCCATATTTTGTAAAATTTATTGATAGAGTTATTTAGGGTGCACCTAATTTTTTCTAACTTTATATTAAGCATGATGTCTCTAATCCATTGATCGTGTGTTGGAGGTGATGAGTCCTTCCATTTGAAGAGAATGGTACGTCTAGCTAGTAAAGATGCAAAGGCCACAGCTCTTTGTAGGTTAACTGAAGGAAATGAGTCATCCGTGCATGAAATGAGACCGAAAATAGCAGTAAGAGGAGATGGCTGAATATGGCACCCATATGCCTTGGAAGTAAAATAAAAAAAAAAAGAGTTCCAGAAAGGGGTCAGTTTGGAGCAGGACCATAGCATGTGGTATACTGTTGCTGGGGCTTGCTTGCATCTGTCGCAGATAGGGTTTATGTCAGGGAATATTTTTGCAAGTTTAACTTTAGAGAAGTGCAATCTATGTAAAATCTTGAATTGAATTAATGAATGTCGTGAACAAATGGAGGAGGAATGGACCCTAAGAAGTGCCATGTCCCACTCCTTGTCTGAGAGTGGCATCCCTATGTCGCTTTCCCACTGTTCACAGAGGTGAGATACGGACGGACTCAGAGTCTCCAAAGTCTGAGCATAAATCATTGACACTCTGCCCTTGTCCATCGTATTGACCTCTAGGACATTATCCAAACCGGAAAGAGGGGGTAGATTTGGAAAATTGGAAAATTTCTTTTGTACAAAGTCCCTGATTTGTAAATAGCAATAAAAATGAGAATATCTTAAAGAATATTTTTTAGAAAGCTGTTCAAAACTAGCAAATGTATTATCTATGTACAGGTCTTTGATTCTTTGAATGCCCTTATCTTGCCAGGTCTGGAAGCCTTTATCCATCCAGGATAGTTGAAAAAGGTGGTTATTCATAATAGGGGAATGAATAGACGCGGTCTGAATACCAAGATGTTTTTTAAATTGTTTTAAAATACGTAGTGACTGGGTTACCATCACATTTCCATGAATACTATTAACTGTTAATGGTAAAGGTGTACAGAGCAGCGAGAGCAATGAATATGGACTACTAGTGGCCATTTCAATCTGAAGCCATGCAGGGATGGTGCCATTCCAATCTTTTATCCAAAGAGAAATAACATTAAGGTTGGCAGCCCAGTAGTATGAGCAAAGATTTGGGAGAGAGAGTCCACCACAAGTTTTAGGTCTCTCTAGAAATTCTTTCCTTATGCGTGCAGATTTATTATTCCAGATAAATGAGGAGATCATTTGATTAAAAGTTTTAAAGAACGATAGCGGGATGAATATGGGTATTGTCTGAAATAAGTATAAGTATTTGGGTACTATGTTCATCTTCACAGTATTTATTCTCCCAATAAGAGATAATGGTAAATTGGACCATCGTTTGATATCTGTTTTGGACTGTTCTAAGAGAGGAATAAAATTATTTTTAAATAAGCTGTGAAAAGACTTGGTAACTTTCACACCCAAATATACAAATGAATTTACTGAAAGTTTAAAGGGGAGATTGGGGTATGTCTCCGTAAGTTTGTTAATTGGAAAGTATTCACTTTTGTTATAATTAAGTTTGTATCCTGTTATTTTACTAAATTTTTCTAAGATAATGAGTATTTCTGGTATGGTTTTACTGGGATTAGAAATGTATAACAAATCATCAGCATATAATGAAATGGTATGTGTTAAGCCACCTCGTTTTATACTTTGTATATTTGTATTGTTTTTCAGGGCTATGGACAGAGGCTCAATAGCCGCAATTTTAGTTTTTAACAGAGCTTTAGACATCCTCTGGTTACACCCAGTTGATTTCATCGATAGATGAGTCATGTCCAGATGTCTCCGTTGGAACTTCCCTTTCTTTCCAGTTTTGACCAGTTTTGGGTGCGGCAGATAGCCGGTTGTTTTTCTCACTTCTCTTATTTTGCAATAGTTACTGACTGTGTTCGTGCAAAACATGTCCTGACATGCCCCTTCTCTGCTTTAACATGTCTCAACACATCCCCTTGCCTACAAATGGATCACTATTAATCTGAACATTGTTTTACTTTAACTATACTCATTGATTACAATACATGTATTTAACTCAGTATAATAAATCAACCCAATCATCATGTTAATATTACATTATACTTAATCACTGCTTTTACCCTGGATCATATGTTCCCACTCTATGCCTATATCAGCCTGAGGAGCCCTAACCTCGACCTAACTTGACACCCTATAAAGGGTTAATATCATCTGTATTTCTCATTTCAAAAAAAGCCTGAAATTTGGCATCAGAAGCTGTGTGTCACCTGGTTTAACAGCTTTGAGGGGGTCAGCCAAAACAGAGAGCAGAGGTGAGGAGAGAACCTGTAAAATAGCAGTTAATCACAAGAGACGCCCCACACAACGCTGAAATGAAACGAGTGTGCATGAATTAGGTAAAAAGCTTTTTTTTTTTCCTTTGGTTTCTGGGACACTTAAGGTTTTTTTTGTCTGAACACACTGTTTTAACTGCTGTTTGCCTCCATCTCTAATCCCTAAAGATAGCTAGGCTGTTTGTGTTTGAGCTGCCTCTTCTGAGGTATGCACTGCATTTAATCTCTTTAATTGATCACATTAACTGGTCCAGAATTATAAATTATGTTGTGAAGTACTGCAGCAAATGAGTGTACATGTAAAATTTATGGAATGAGTTGGAAAACTGGTTGAGTCGTCTCTCTCGCTTTCTCTTTCTCTATCTCTCTCTCTCTCTCTCTCTGGGTGTGTGTGTGTGTGTGCGTGAAAAGCAGATGGCCTGTAAATTATCTATATTTTGCTTTTTGTTACATTATACTCCAATTTTTGGCAGGCACTAACTTTCTATTGGCATTGTTTTGATCCACATGAATATAACAATAAAAATGTGGTGAAAAGGAACCCATTACAAATATTTTTTGTGCTTAATATGTGCCTATGTGTGTATTAATCATATCAGCAAAAGGCAATGCACACATCTTTCTACTCAAATCATGTGCCTATACTCACCTCCCACAAAGGGAAACTTATACTGCATATTTTAAAGGTTGAGCTGGAGAAATGATGGTGTCACACAAGTGAACTGGTACTCCCTCTACAGTATATGTGATCATTATTCATCATGTCATGTAAGATAATGGTCATTTTCTTGGTAACCCTTTTGGTTTTAAACATTATTTCAATTAGCACTGCTTTCATTCATTTTACCACTTCTGTCATAGATAACACTTCCTGCAGATGTTTCACATTTAAAAACAGACTGTTAGGATAGTGTAATTAGAGCTGTTGGAAGGCTTTTAATGTGAAACATCTGCAGGAAATGTTGAGTTTGACAGCAGCAAAAGAATGAAGCTGAGCCAAAGTGTCTGGAATTAATTAGTGAGAAAAAGTAGTGTGTTACAGACTTAGAGGGGGGTGTTTAGCTTGAATATACTTATGTGGTAATGGAAGTATGGAAATGACACAGTGGGAACATAAATTATACTAAATTCATTAAATTATTTTGTGTTATTTGAAATGTGTGGTGACACTGAGGGGTAGTAAAGTGCTTTGCTAGAGCATGCATGTCACAAAACATGCAGGAAAACATTTATTTTTAAATGCATTATTTAACTTCTCTACTTGTGTAACTGCTTAGTTTTCATAACTGTTACAGATAAACTATTTGTATCCTGTTAGAATGGACAAGATGTGTGTCTCCGATGACCCCTCCCTGCTTAATCACATATTATTCACCTCTCCTGAAAGTGACCTAAAATCTGTACATCCACACCTAGGGAAGGAGAGAGAGCGCTTCACAGCCATAATTACTCTGCTCCATATTCATGAGAGAGAGCGCCCAGTGTGAAATGTCAGTGTTTCCACCATGCTTTGTCCTACCCTCAGCCAACTCTAATTGGACCGGCACAGGTAGCCTAAGCGGAGGGAAGATGGAAACAAGCCTGGATGGTGGTCAAAGGGGCCTGTGGTTGAATTTTATCACCCCACCGCAGTATCAGCACTGAGTCTCACCAGGGCAGGATGGCCAATATTCAGCTACCCTGGGGTAATTAAAAAAAATCCTCCATTTAATTTATACCCAGCTGGTGAAGCATGATATCATTATTGGAATGCATTATAATTCAAGGTTATTATGGCTCTGCTATGTTTTAGAACAGACAATCATAAGATGGTGGAAACCTATTAGAGCACTGTGATACTAAACACCAGTTTATTTCAGTAAAAAAAGAGGAGGTGCAGTAGTCCTCTGTGCATTATGTCATAACTTTGCCCCCGGGGATGTGACCTAAAACATCTCTGTACACATCATGAGTTCCAGGGTACTGACAATTTTGCAGTGACAGCAGAGTTGTGGAAGCACACCTGGCAGAGAGGTTTGCATACCTGCTGTACAACAGCATCTGTTATATGGGCCCGATTAGGTGTGTTTTGATGCAAAAGCACATATGTGGGCACCTACACACACACACACACACACACACACATGCTCTGCCAGAATGTGGAGACAGGTTGACAACTGAGCATCAGCGGCCCCGTCACTTTACTAAGGGAAATGAGGCAGAGAAGAGAGAGGACTCAGGTATGTGCACATATTAGTGTGTGTGTTTATTTGTGTGTGCACGTACATATGTGGTAGCGCAGGGTAGCAGGTGATTGTGTATTGTTTGACAAATTAGCTGCCAGTCAACCTCCAGCTGGCCTGTGGGTGACACACGTGGGCTGAGCTGCAGGTGTGAGCATTTCGAGAGCTGCTTCATGTTGCTTTTGTCAAAAACAAGCAAAATTAAGGTTCTGAACGACGGACAAGGCGTGGGGGTGGCATTTGAATAGTCACTCCGCGCCACACTTGAGCGCACAACGATGCTGTTTTCAAACTACACAAGTGTGTATTGTTGTCCCCTCACAAGTGGTGTTGAACAGGTGGAATCTTGGACAACATCACGATGGTTTTTAGAGACGGTGTTGAATTGATTTGTAACTGACTTGTTGAGTGTCATGTAGCTGGTAGGTTTTCTTTTTTCTCTCTCTCTCCCTGTTACTCTAAAGGGCATTTTAGTCACACAAATGACTATTAGTCTTTTTTAATCAACAATAAAAACACAGGTTCCACTTAGTTGGTCAGTGGGGGCGTCAGCACTGGAGGCTACAGCACAAAGACAAGGGGTCATCCAGAAAACAAAGCAGATCCTGGCTGAATAGTCACTGCAGTACACTCCATAATGATCCAGTAATGTTCTGTTTTCACCATACAATAACTGCACTTGTATAAGACCTTGCAGAATGCACATGCATTGTATGTTGTGCTCATGCTGCTGTTTACCTTGCAAGTGTTAACACGTAGAAGCCAATTATAGCATCTCTTTAATATTGTGTCTCACATGTATTAAAGGCTGTGGTGTATCTTAGCATGGAATATGTCTTTAAACCAGACTTGATGGTTTGTGTTTCATCTCTGGTGCCTGTCACAACACACAAAAACAAATTTAGACATGTATATTCTTTATGGAGAGATCAACTGATAGGTTAACTCTATTATGTGCTGTTGTAAACAAACAATCATTATGCAATAACTGGGCATAATGTGGGGATGATTACTTACCTTGAGTATTAGTATCTGACATTTTTTCCTTTACTCCTTAAATTTAACACAGACTATACTGTATACGTTGCACTTTCTATGACATTTTTGTTTGTAACTTTAGTTTTAATGCATTTGAAAGAAACATTTATTTGTATTTTGCATCACTGTGTAGCTTTCACCAGCACCAAGACCAATTTCAACCTAAATAATAGTGGTGCCTACAAAAGGCTATCATTTGGCATGAATTCACATTATGCATGATAAGAAATTACATATAAGATGGAAGAAGACAAATCAGACAGTAAGAGCAGACAGGAACAGAGAGAATGACATCATTTTGTTTTGTTGCAGACATTGCGAGTTGATGTTAGAATAGTGTTTTCACAGAAACAACAAACTACTTGCATCTACACTGTTTGTTTTTTTTTTTCCCCCACTTTTTCTCGAGTAAAAAAGTAGAATCAGAGCTTTTACCGGCACAAGTGTGTGCTTGTACTATAGTAAGGAATGTGCACTTTTGCCACCTCTGCACGTTTATGTTTGTGTAAGGGAACACTGTGTACAGTTGCGTAAAAAAGGTAAATGTATGTGTAAGTAGATGCCATCCATACTCCAGCACCTGAATGTGCAGATGTGTACAAACAACATGAGCATATTACTGTTGTGATGGTTTCTCATTCCTGCACCATCCCATAAGCAATCATCTTTGTCTCTCACCCACTCAGCCATCACATGCATCATACATATGCTGCAAATTCCCAAGGCTTTTTCTCCCTCAATGAGGTATGATCCATATTTCATATATTGCCTGTAAATCGCTTGGCCAGAAACTGTTTTGACGAAGCTAAGAAATGGTAGGGGGCAGATCTGCTCAGTGCATATACCGGGAATACAAGCAAGCTCTTTTTTTCCCCACAGAAACTGTAAAATGTTCTGTATATGGGTATTTTTAGTGTCAGTCTCCAAGGTTGAAATGCTCTCTATTGCCATTTTCTTGCAATCTAGCACCTTGTACCATTTTATCAGCATACTGGCAAACCAGTGTGCATCCTCTGGAACCAATTTGCCAGAGTGCATTAAGACAGGGATTAAAATGTTGAGGAAGGGAAAAAGGCACCATCAGGCTTTGTGAAATAGAGCAATCAAACTCCCATTCTGTTGTAAAGTACTGCCAATTCCACACGCTCTCTTCTTCTTCTTCTTCTTCTTCTGTCTTGCATCAAATAACCTCCGTGCAGTCAGCGTGTATAAAGGGAAACTCCACACTCTGTACAGGATTTTTAAAAAATGTTAAACCTCCGTGTCACATCATCTGAGCTCCCCAAGTGCTACAGTTTGATCCTTCAGTTTAAGACTTTATCACTTTTGCTTACAGTAATAGAATGACTGCATTTTTGTGCACATTTGAGCTTATGTGATTGTGACCTTTTGTGTTTTTGTGTGGCTTCCCTGATCCCGGATCACCTCGAGAACAATGGCTCAAACAATACAATGTCAGAGATAAAATAGATGTATAGCAAAAAATGTGGGCGAGAGGATGTATTCTACACTCGCATTTGTATGTATGATTTGCAAATACAAAAGAGAATTTACACCAGCAAAGGTTGTCAAAGCCAACATATACTGCTCTGTATGAAGCAATGAGTCAGGCTAAGCCACAGCTGTACTGTAGAGTGTAAAGCAGTGTTTCAGTAAACACATCCGGTGGTGACAGAAAGTATTTTTATGTCAAATAACTGTGTGGTACTTCTAAAGGCTGGAGAATCTGTAGCTGTACAGTATAGAAGGTTTACACTGGTGTCACTTTCCCAGTGCAACACATTCCCTCAGTCACATATACTAAAAGAAACTGCAAAACCATCAATAAAATAAATAATTATTCTTAGAACTATCGCCTTTCCTGACATTTTTCCTGATTTCGCCACAGGGGATATACACAAACGACAGCCTGAAGGCGTACATAAAACTTGATGCTTAGTCACACTTTTCTGGTTGAATACCTGCGTTTTAGGTGTTCCGTATGTTTGCGTTTCAAGCCAATAGTTGTGAATTTGGCGCAGCTGCTACCAAGCATGTGCGTATGTGGCTGTTAGATGAGTAATTGTGTACACTTGGCAGACTAAGGATGTGTGTCTTCAGTCACACAATAGCTCTTTCCCATGATAAATGTGTTTTTTGTGACATTCAACATGAACGCTGCTGTAACTGTGATGTCATGTGCGTTCACTCTATTCAAAGCCTTGCATTGTACTGTACAGCTTCCTGTTTTTTCCTAGAGTCTGTATGTAAAAGATATATTGAAGCACCCTTTTTTTTTTTTTTAGACGGTATATTTATCTCTGGAACCTTTAGATATACACCTTCCGAGCCATTCCATCCTACAAAATGCCACATGATAATATCGCCCTGTCACTTATCTGTGTTGGGTTAAAGCATGACAGGGTGCAGGTCTACAGTTGGATATCATGAGATCTGCAGTTGGCAGTGAAATAACTACACACCAACAGTATTCCCATGCAGGTTCCTTCATAATAGTTTCTGGATGAGAGATTGGGCGAAGTCAGTGCAACCCAAAGGGGAACAGTTATCTCCTGTTTTTTTTTTCGAGGGTGAGCGTGGTGCTCACAAGGGTCCACTTAAAGCTCCATTGGATGGCTTTGATGTACAAAAATGGAGATAGCTTCCCTCTCGAGGTAATTTATTTTCTTTTTTGCCAAGGCGAGCCAAATCAATTGACATTCACTCTTTTTTTAATGTTGGATCTATAGGCCAGGGCCGTATCGTTGTGCTGAGCGTGGCCTGTGTGTCCAATGTGGTGCTGGTTTATTCTGCAGGTAGTGGAAAGTCAGCAGAAAAAAAAATAGATAAATAAAACAGTCTTTGTTGTAGCTAATTTCCATAGTCTTCTGTTTATAGGCTTCTTCACAACGCTGTTCTTCTTTAGTTGTTGGCTAGCAGATGTCTTGTGCTGCTGGTTTCTAGAGGCCACAGCTGCTTCACAAGAAAATGTTTTTTTTGTGTGTGTGCCAACTTCACTGGACGCTGTGGGGAAATTTTCTTTTTGCTTTCTCAGAGCTGGTGTAGATTTAGAAACTTGCTAAGTGACACTTCATTAGTAAAGGCAGCATAGGATGTCCAGTTGAGTTCTCCATATTGTCCTGACACCCAGGAAAGTACAAGTTTTGTCTTCTTGGAAACAGCATAATGAAACAGTTTTTTTCAGATACATTTTTTTGTTATGGAATGCCCTTTGCAGTGGACGGTGTTGTTAAGTAAAGCTGTGAAACTCTTGTCCCCTACAAAGGACAAAAATGCATTACTGGATCTCAAGAGGATATTGATATACTACGAGACAATTGTTTATTTCATCGTGAACTCTACTCTTTATTTAATCCTTGCTGTTTGCAATCTACACATACAGGACTATAAATATGTTTTGTCCCATTACTGTTATCTAATGCAGTTTGTCATTTAGTAACCCTTTTGCCCTCCTCAGATTTACTATAGTCTTGTTACCTTTATGGACAAAACTGTGCAGGCACACGAAAACTACTATAAAATCATAAGTCATCATTTTTTTCTTGATTTAAAAAAAAAAAAAAAAAAAAAATCTCTTAAACAACTTAAACATTTAAAAGTTTTCAGGATTTTAACCCAATAAGTGGCAGTTTAATCATTTGAATTGTAAATGATTTATTACAAAAAAACACAAAAATTTGAATAATTTCCATGTAATAAATAATGCTTGAAATTCTTGAATTTCATGCATCAGCTTACAATGGGAAAATGTTTGAAACTGGTAAAATGCACAAAAAATGTCAAATATCACTAGTTGTCTTCTAAATAAAATGTTGACATTAGAGAAAGTACAGTTATAAACAATGTGGTTATAATGGAAATCAATGGGGCATTTTTGTCCACGAGGGTAATCAGAGGGAGTGTCTTACACTACAGAACAAATACTAATGCAATCAAATCAAGTTTGTTGTTAATCTTTGACATATCCCAGGCTCTAATAACCACCAATGTTTCAATCACCTACTATGTATTATATGAAAAATATTCAATTTTTTGTGGGGTTTTTTTTGTGTGTGTGTAATAAATCACTCAGAGTTCAAATGATTAAACTGGCATTTAAAGGGTTAAAATCCTGAAAACTGTTGAATGTTTGGTAGTTTTTAGCAGGGGGTAAGTTGTTTAAGGGATTTATGGGGAAAAAAAAAAACAAAAAAAAAAAACAAAGGAAAATGTTGATGTATGATTTCACAGCAGTTTTTGTGCGTGTACATTTTTGTCCACGAAGGTAACCAGAGGGTGCAAAATGCATCATGGGAAAATAAAACACATCTAAGAGTAAAAGACACTGGATTTCAAAAATATAACTAAAAAGGAATGTTTATGTCAAATTTCATGCCAAAAGCTGCAATACAGTCAAAATAATCAATAAATGGAGAAAAAAAAAAGAAAAGAGTGAGAGAAAAATGTACAAAAATGCCTGAGGAGGACCTCAGGGTTAAGTTTCATATCATTACATTCTGCAACATCAGAATCTAAGAAATTCTAAGATTCTAACAAAGTGTCCCTTTTTACCAATAAACTTAATTCTTAGACATATTTTTAACATTAGATAAGAGAAGGTGAGATGTAAATATGTATGAGTGGAATGGTGAATGTTCTGTACAAACTACATCTGTAGATATTAAGTTCTAACAACAACGGGAGCGCGACATGATGTGGGCGGTACATTAATTATCATTTGTTTAGCTTTTGTACATTACATATGTTACCTCTTTATGGTCAGGAACCTCAGCGTTTGCTCATTGGAAGTTTTCAGGCCTGCTTGTGTTTTCTCTCTCACTGGTCCCTTTTTGGGCGGGCATTTTGTGTATTTGTGTTTTTTTGTTGGTTTTTTTTTTTTTTTCCTCTTGACTTGGTTTTTTCAGTTCACCCTAGCCTGGGTTGTTGTCCTTCAATTGAGGTTTCAGGCTTCATTCATAAGTCATACGAATGTTGCTGCATTTTTAATCTTTCAAACAAACGGCCACGTTTCAATTGCTGCTTGTCAGTTTTGATTTTATGATTCATTCATTATTAAGTGAGTTAGGCTACAGTGCAGAGCAATGGATGGATTACTGCACTTTAGCCGGGGGCGGGCTATGAGTTCACTGTATGTGCATAAAGGAGGAAAAAACAGACATGTGCTTGTTCATATGTGTGCGTGTTTACCACCGACGGCTTATGAGAAGGTCTTAGTCATGTCAAAACCCGTGTGTGTTGACCCAAAACACAGTCAGAAGCCATAAAATATGTATGGGCCAAAGTTTTCCTGTGTGTCTGAATCTATTTCAGAGCTAAAACCATAAAATAAAACTGACTATGGATATTTATGCTCTCCACGTTGCATTTCCTAATAATTTTGATACCCTTGACCCTTCACTTGATTTGAGATTTCCCCTTAACTACCAATTTTTGTCCATTACGAGATGTCTGAACAGTTATTTCTCCTGATGAAGATGATGAGTTTAAAATCCTTCTAACAGCTCTACAGCAGGGCTAATGGGAGTTAAAGTAAAGACGTGGGTGGGAAATTTAAGCAGAATGTCTCCTCTACAGGAACTAGAGAAAGTATTGGTGAGCTTTAACAGCGTCTTCTGCTAATTCTGAAAGTCAGTTTGTATATACAGTAAACTGCTTATCCAAATCTACTCCAAATAGACTTGCTAGCTAACAGAGCTATTGATTTGATAAAGACTGTGAGATTAAACTCACTCACTAGACTAAAAAAGGTGTCCATATGCCACTTTCAGATGAAAACTATGGCTTTTGGTGGTTATTAATATAATCACAAAATTCTTATCCACAACAAATGGATCATGCAGTGAACTGTGCAGCATTTATACTCTTATTCACAAAAGATTAATATGCTGGATCAAAACAGCCATAAAGTTTTATGTCTGTTTGTAATTTGTCCTTGTTTTGCATTGCTAACTCATTTTGGAGTTTCTTGTATTTCAAGTGCATTCTTTTTCTCCTGCAAGAGCCTTCAAATTGCATGTCTTTAATAAGCAGATATGCACACATACATAGCCTTTGACAACCACAAACCAACTTTCATGCATCTCTGTTTTGCATCTATAACACAATCTAATGAAGCGCCCATCAAAATTTTGCTCATTAATGTAATTCACATAGATCTGAAATGTGTTTGATTAATATCTTACTCTTAAACTAATGTTATGTGTCACTGAATATACTCTAAATGTGCAGAAACAGTAATAAACATTTTCTGTTTTGTGTTAAAGCACCTCTGAACTCCAAAAGAGACTGTGTGCAGTCTTACTCACCAGTGTTAATTTTGTTGGCGAATAATTTTCGTCATAGTCTTCGTCAACTGCATATTTTTTGTGAGGAAAACGAGACAATGAGTAAATAAAAAGTAATTCACAGGAGCAAAAAGACTGACTAAATTTAGTGACACTTTTGTCTACAAATAAAAACTAGACAAATAGGTTGGCCAGAAATGAGATCCAGTCAGAAGAAAGAGGGAGAGGGAGGGGTTGAAACGACATCCACTCGATAGGAGGAAGAGGTGGGATAACTTGAGAACAAGACCCAATTGGAAGGTGGAGGAGGCTGCACGAGTTGAGAAGGGCTCCAATCAGAACTCAACTTTATGAGCAATGCAAAAGGTACTTACATTTGTTTTGATCGAACCGCTGGCAGAGTGTGTCGAGTCGACAGTAAAGCTGCACATGGAAAGTGAAAAATGTTGGGAGAAAGAGAAGAGCAGATGTATGGGAACATTTTATGTTTGATATTCAGGCCAACTAGACGCATTGTTAACTATTTTGCGCCGTTATCACCGGTATTATTCAGCGGTATTTACTGCTGTTGTTGTCAAGGCTTAGAAATTTATTTTCAATTCTATGCCATTTTTTTGATACCAAGTTCAAATTGCTAGTGGCATTATATGTGACATCCTTTGAAATGTTTTTGACCATTTTAGCCATGAAGTAGTTTCAGGTGAGCACTATTTATTGTTAAATTGGTTTATTATCGACCAATGGCACTGCTGCTTTTACAATCCATATTTTCAAGGAGAATACCATGTGCAATTTGTTATGATTAATGCACATCTTAGCCGGGGAAAGAAGGACTCTACTCTATTGTTTTTCTGTTGTAATTGTGATGCCCTTTAATGAAAGTTGTGGCTAAAATAAAGATACATTTGTGTTTGAAAGAACAACAGTGAAATGTATGTGTACTGCGCATTCAAACCTTAATGCCAGTCTATAATACTTAGAAGTTTCATTTATTTTAAGCTAAAATTATGACCTAAGATACCCTTTATATCATTATAAGAATTTAGTCGACTAAATTGTAATGACATTTAGTTGACTAAAACTAGATTAAAACTAAAATAGTTTAGATGACTAAATTATGACTAAAACTAAATAATATTTTCGTCTAAAGAATATGACTAAAACTAAATTAAAAATTGTCAAAATGTACACTGTTACCCACACTGCAGCAGGTATAGGTTCATTAACACCAGAGCTGTCATCATTTGACAGTCATTAACGCTGCGTGTTCTGCTGATTTTTCATTCTGGGATTGAGGGGCGATAAGGTGAATATTTGTAATATCTGATGACCAGTACTTTTTTATATTTAAGTACCAGAAACTCCATTCTACCTTGCACAAACCTGAACGCTCCAATATGTGAATTCATGCATATTAACATTAAGCATTAATTCAATATCACCCAAACCTTGAAAACATGGAGAAAGAGAGCGATACAAGAAAGGCAGTGACAGAGGAGTGAGTTTGTGCACACCGTCTCCCCGTTCTGTTCATCGCACCAACTCAACTGTGTGTAACAATCTGTGCTGGTCTTTTGTGAATTAGTTTTTGCATCAAGACTTATTTGCATAGAAAGCAGGCAGTTTTTCACTGAATGTGTTAATATTTCCTCATTTACATCCATGCAAATGACACAGATGCAACATTGATGCAGTCTGCTGGGCAGTGTAGTTAGTGGTGAATTTCACAATTTGCAGGTGCTTTGTGAATTACACACTTTTTTCGTCTCATTTGTACCGGTTTTGTGTAGACAAAAGCTTTGCAAACCTTTTGTGGATCTGGCCCTTGATCTCATAAATTCACTTTATATCAAAAACTATTCCCATCGTCGCCCACAGGAAACAACGTCTCCTACTCTTACATGTGTTGGTTTATAATGAACACTGTGGCGATGCTAGTGGGGTTTTAGATTTTTAATGTCATGCTATGAATATGTGCTGGGAATATATTTTTTGTTAAAGGGTTGGTGCTTGTCTTCAAAATGAAGCTCCACAATGCCTCTGAGTCTGAAGAACACAAGATTTAGAATTCCACATACGCAGACACAAAAATCACACATGTGAACACAGTTTTGCGAGGAGATGCAAAGCTGACTTGAAAGATGGCTTCAAATGCTGTTTACCATATTGCCGTCAATACTGTTGTCGCTGTAGTTTTTTTTTTCCTCACTTGGGAGTGCATCATATTTCTCTTGTGCCAGGCTGTGATGCTACAAATACACAGCAACACTCTTTGTCCTCTGCCAAACCTCCCTTAAAGCCAGTCTCTTAAATAAAAAGGGGGAAAAAAAGCATAAGTTTGGAGCCGTTTGCATGTCGGTTCTGCAACACTGAAACATCACACTGCTGTAGTTATGTTAGACACAATGGATACAACTAGAAGAAAAAACCTAAAATGTAACCATTAACCATCAACTTTTACTAGATTTCATAAAGAACAGTAGTGTATGTAGTTATATCTTAAATAACTCTTATAAAAAAAAAAAAAAATGTAGAAAAATGACAGATTAATTGAGTTTCACTTAACTGCCGCTGTTGTTTTAGTTCAGTTTGCCATTTGTCTCACAGAAAAAGCTCAACGTCTTGCTTTGAAACGGTGCTTTACAGTTATGAATCTACTGCTGAGGTTAATAGAGTTGAGAGTTTTTAATCCTCCTTTCTCTGTGTCCCCACTCTTCTGTGACATTAAGATGTTTTGCGCTCCATTTGCCTGTGTGTAGGGCAAGCGGAACACACTTCATCTGTCACAGAGAGACACCACAGAGAAATCAGAATGTAAAACACTAATTAGCCCTGATCCTGACGAGGGTTCATTACCAAGTCAGCATGAGACCCCTACACTCCCAAGATTCTTATCGGTCGACTCGTTTGGAACCAAAGACATCTCGGATTCAAGCGTCGACCATGACTCTGCTCCAGATGATCAGGTTGCTCTTTAACTACTGTATTTACCTGTATGTGTGTAAGCATGTGTGTATTGTATGGGTAGCTTGTTTGCTTATCCGTGAGTGTATGTATGCAAATGAAGTAAAACAAGCCTAGTCGCAGGCGATTGTTGTCGCTGCCGTACACGCGAGCCAGAGCCTCCATCTGCAGCATAAATGCTCTGATTCGCTGTTGAAAGGCCAGACACCCCAATGGGTCGTTTCAACAAGATTGCAGATCAACTGCTCAGTCTCTTGAACTGCTCTATAAAGAGAATATCTCCTTTCTAGATGGTCCACATTAGCTTTAAGCGAGGGTGCTGTGATCAACATGACATATTGCTTTGTACTTCTCTCTAAACCTACAGGACACATGTTTATTTAAAGTGCTGAAGGGACGTTCAGATTTTTCACTAATGCAGATGTATTTTATTTGTTCCTACACTCCTCCTGTTTGCCAGTTTCATTGCTTATTTATAGTCATCTGTACTACTATTAATACTTAAATTTTTGGGAACGCTTTCAAAATTTAGAGAGACATTTCCTGCTGATGCTTGACTATTTTCTTTACTTAAAAACAAATAGGAACCTCTTAGGCATAAGTAGCTGCAGCTTATCGCCTATTAAGCCTCAAGGGTGTTTTCTGAAATGAATTTATGAGGGCTATACAGAAGCATAAGCAGACTGCCGACCCACTACTGGTACTGAGATGAAGTACACTAGATGAAGTTTCAATTAAAGTTGGAAATCTACATTCTTGTTTTACCAATATTTTCTCAAAAGAGTGACACTAAAAGATGCACTCACAACGAAATGTTTTGGCATGTCTCGTCACATGTCCAAAAGAAGATTGACACGAGCAGATAATTTAGATGAGGTGTCAGAACTGATGTATGTCTTTGTTGGCTCGTCAGCTTTTGTTATGCTCTTTTCATAAAACATGAAACTGCCAGCATGAGACTGACAGTCAGTCTACTCTGAACTCTGAGAACAGACACACGATGCTGGACATGAACAGATTAGACGGCATTCTCCAGAACCATCATCAAAACACCAAATGAGGCAATATCATCTCGAACAGCGGTGTTATGTCCTTCCCGTGGAGTACACATGCTTTGAAGATCAAGGTTGAGGAGATCTGAAGATGATCTGGTGGCAATTTGTGGCCCAACACCAAAGACCTTTTATGGTGTGTTTCTTTACTTTGTTTCCAGTCTGTACATAATCTAACTCTCAAATAGCTTCTCCTCAATGGATATAAAATAATCTGCTTAGGAAACACACATGTATGTTAGGTTCATTCTCCTGTTCTGGACCTGGAGTTGGTCTCCTCAGTGGCAGACCACAGCTTCTAGTGGACCAGAAATCAATAACAGAGCTTGAATATTTTATAGAGACAATAAAGTGAACAAAAAAAAACCTGCATCCAAATTAGATTTTCATTGTCGTGATACATTTAGCCCACATTTTGCTCATACGTCAGGTTTTAAGGCTATGGTAAAACATACCTTTTACAACTGAACTAGTGAAGACTTTTTTATGTTACGTTGTTGAAAATGTTGTGTATCTGAAGTCTTAGATAATATGAAATCCTACAACTTTGATGATAAGGCTGATATGAATGTAATCTGTCAGCACTGAGATAACTACGGTAAATGTGTTTAACCCTTTATAGGGCAATCATTGAAATACTCTGAAATTCAAGAATTCAACCATAATGTGTTATTGGAGGGCGTAACAAGAATGTATCATGTGAAAAAAAAAAAAAAATCAAAAAAATGTATTGCTATGTAGAAAATCAAGGTCAATGAAGTTACCATATTCAGTTTCTTACCCATAATTGGCAAAAAAAAATCAAAATAATTATAGGTATAAGTATATATAAAAAGTACAAGAAAAACATGTAAGGTGAAAAGAACATCACTTCTAGAACATTAGAACAACATAAGTGCTGATCCAGACACCTGTCAACATATACAGTATCCCTTTGAACATCATTACTTACAGGGGTTATTTTCTTTTGTTCAAAGTAATAGTAGAGTTATGTTCTCATACCTGACATGTTTTCGGCAGCCAAAACATGTCAGGTATGAGAACATCACTCTACAACTACTTTGTCTGAACAAAAGAAAATAACCCCTGTATCATTAAGATAGGAAGACAAAATGAAAATTCTTGAACATCATTCCTTACATTAGTTCCATTACTTCATGGTGCCTAACAAAGTAGTTACACTCACTATTCAAGCAGAGGGGGACCTTGCAGACCCTGTAGACCACATCTGACCTGAGATTGTTGCCTCACTGCCCTTACTTTAACTGTTGCTGTTACTGTCTGGTAATGTATGTGTAAATTACCAAAACTAGCCACTTGCTCAATAAAGGGTTAAAGAAGGTATTCTGAATTGCAATACGTGGTACAAACACTTTGAGTTCTAATTAATATTTGACATACAGACATTTGAGGCCAGAACTTTAGTATTTATTGTGTTTGAACGTCTGACCAGTAGAGAGCAGTGTTGTAATCAGTCTTCAGATATTTGATTCTTCAACACTAATATAACAACGTAAAATGAGATGGGAAGAAACGTCGACGCACTCGGCTAACAGGAGAATTAGAAAATCTAGCTGACTATTAGCTGTAATTATGATTCCTGTCGCTAATGCTAACATTAGCAGTGTGCTCTTACCCTGCTTCCTGTCTCAGTTTCCATCATGTTCAACTGGCAGATTCTAGGACTGCTATTGATCACCACTCTGTCAACCAGCTTTCGCTCTCAAAAACCATCCAAACATCCATTGTTAAGGAACTTTACATGAGCTACCACAGCCAAATTCATCCTACTGCACCTTTAGACCAACATTCACAATAAATGACCATTAATATCTTTAATCGATATACCCATAGTTTTATAATTACAACTTAATACAGGGATTAAAGTTCTCCGTCACCACGACGGATTTCCGTCAAATGGAAAAATTGAGGGGGGAAAAAAGTCATATTGAAGTAACTTCCCCACGTGTTTTGTGGGGTCCAGTCGGCACCGCGATCCTGTCCTGGGTCTGCTGTCCTGAATCTGCAGGTGTTTAACACAGGCACGCCACGCACAGGGGGCTGATAGGTTTAACAGTGATGATAATAAGATGACTTCTTTATTTTTATGTCGGGAGGAGAGATTGATGGCTATTTCTCCTTGGAAGGAAACGCTGCTCATTCTGTGCCTCAGAAACACATGGACAAGTTCAGCTTTACCGAAGTTCAGCCTCCAGACGCTAACTTTAGTTTAGTGCTAACAAGTAGCTTTCATTATGAAAGAACCACAGCGAAAAGGTAACAACACAGAACTGATCTATGTACCTTCATGTTTGGGTTCATAGCTTATCTCCTCTTGCCGGTATATGACTAGTGTGTATGTTTGTGTTTGTGTGTATGTGCCCTTCCCGTGCGTGCGGCTGTGCGCGCCGTGGCCTTATGTGGTTACGCGCCCGACTGCATAAGTGCTTTATTTTGACCCGTTTAGCATCTTATTTCTATCTGTGTGGTACAGTACGAAGATAAAATTAAATGAATGAGTAACACCCTTGGTATTTGCAGTGCTAGAAAGCAGAAAAAATAAAAGATTAGTTGGTTAGGGTTACATTTACACAGACATTTTCCCCAAAATTCATGTGCTGTTGGAGTTGGAGTTATGTTTTAGGAGTTCCTAAATTGTTAAATAAAAAGTTTTTCACTCATTTTTTGCAGTAAGGTTTTCTTCTAGTTATTATTTTCACTTGCTTCAAAGGTTTTCATACCCTTTAAAATTAACCAGAGAGCACCAAAATTGACCTGAAGCTTTAAAAATTTTCTGGGGGTGGACCCCCAGACCCCCCACCCATACCACTCATGACATTTTTTCTATCCATGTTACTAATCTTCTACACCTGTACACTCTCCCATTCAGTGTGTTTTACAGTATTGCCAAATTTGACTATATAAACTTGTACGCTATAGTAGTATTGTATTGCATCATTTTTAATAGTGGCCAATGATTTTGACCAGAAGAAAATTTTCAGCCAGATGAAAAATTTTTGCTTTAATCCCTGACTTAATATAATATTATGTAATAAAGACTCATACAAATGATTTGTTTACTTATATTCTGTTGCTTCTTTTTGACTGCCACAACAGCTGGTACGTACATTGTGCTGTGTTCTTTATTCCATGACTGTTTTCCTAAAATTAGACTTAAAAAAATCATTATATATTGACTATCTTGCCAATGTGCAGCTCTCCATTTCTGGTGTATTATGTAGCTCTTTAATGTATCCATTTACTCATTTACTTAAATATGTACTGGTATTCATTCTCTCTCTCCATACCGCCGTCTTTTTACACGGATCAATAAACGCCTCTCTCCTCTGTCAGTCATTTGCCCATGAAACATAATCTCTGTTCTGTGCTCACAACAAGCAGAGCAATAATTGCGCCCCCGGGTGTCTCAGATAAGGACTCTCCTAAATGAAAAAAATACAAAGGGACATCTTGACAAATGCACAGAAGGCGAGTAAAGCCGGAGCTGTGAAGTGGATGTACACAGAGCCTCCTCAAAACCATCAGTGAGTCACGCATTTGAAAAGTTTTGCCTCACTACAGTACGTCAGTGACATTACTGTCCCACTGTTGATCTACATGGTAAGCGGTGAAATGCCAAGCATGTGTGTTAAATCAAAATATAGTTTGAGAGACAGAGTGATTAAACCGCAGTTGGAGTGTTTATCTCCTCCCTCAAGCCCCAGGGACAGTTTCCCTTCAGAAAAGTCGACGACTGACAGAACAGGGACTGGAAGCCTTTATTGTCGTCATTTCTGTCAGAGTGTGGAGACATTCCACCCTTTTGAAATGCACTAACTCGGTTACCATGTGCATAATGCATGGTTTTATTTTTAAGTTCAGTGGTTTTGTCTTCAATAGGCATTTCAGAACCATCAAAACACCGAGACAGAGGAGGTCACATACAGTTGCGGGGAAAGTGATGCCACGTACCCCCAAGCAGGGTTCGAAAATGCGATTCCAGGATTACCAGATACAGTGGTAGTGCTTCTATTATACATCCCTTTCAATACATCCCCTCGCTCTCTCATCCTTCACTCACTCTTCTCCATTCCCTCACTCTTCCCTCTCCTCCCCATCATGCCTCCCTTACATCTCTTCTCCCTGTGACTAAAGGCAGCCCACTCCTCTGCAGTGGCTGCCTGCCTCCCTGATTTGCTCACTGCTCAGGGAGGATTTGCATAGGCTGGCCCACTTGCCAGTTTTCCCCTCCCCCTTCCCCTCCCCTCCCCTTCTCTCCTCGCGCTCCCTCTTCCTCCGTCCCATCATCTTCGCTTAGTTTCACCTGCGCCCACTCTCATCCTCTCTCTCTCTCTCTCTCTCTCTCTCTCTCTCTCTCTCTCTCTCTCTCTCTCTCTCTCTCTCCCTCTCCTCTGTTCTCTCTTTCTCGTCCTCGCTCACCCCCCCCCCCCACACCCCTCCATCTCACTCCCTCTGAGCGGTTTCTCATTTTCTCATCATCTTCTTTCTCCCTGGCTTTCTCTTTCTCTTTATCTGTCTGCAAATCTGTCTCTCGCTCCTGTGGAGTAATACAAAGAGCTATCAGTTTGGGTCTCTCTGGGTTAACAAGCCAGACCTCCACTTCTCCAGGGACTAAAACAAAAAAAAAGAAAAGAAGAGATATCAGGAGAAAGAGACAAAAAGTCAGTCAAATATTGGATCCAAACTTAAAGATGGAGATAAAGAACAAGAGGGGATCTTCACGTTGCAAGAGATTCTGTAGCTGAATTGTGAGGGAGAAGGGAGTCTGTTACTACCGAGACGATAGAGAGACAGAAAGCTGACAGTTTGCGCTGGAGTGTGTACAGCTCCTCGTCTCTCTTTCGTTCCCTCCCTCCGTTTCTCCCTCCTCCTCGGTCTTATAGTCGGGGCTGTGTATTATCTGTGGCTTGACAGAGCGGAGCTGTGCAGAGCTGAACGAAGCGGTGTGAGCGGGCAGAAGGCTGCAGCGCAGGTTGCCCCCCCCCTCCCTCTCTGTCACCCACTCTCTTCGCCTGCAGGTGAAGAAGGGTGCACAGGGACACATTCCAGGTGTCGCCCGCAAAGTGCACACACAGTCTCGCTATAGTTGCTTGCATGCACGCGAGTACTCTACATGGTCATCAAAGGAGCAGCCACAGGGTGATCCTGACGAGAACAGAAAGTAAAGACATATTGGATTCTGGTTCAAAGAGCAAGCAAGCAAAGGAAGACCAGTGGGAGATCTGCTGCCTTCGAATGAGTGGAGTCCAAGAGACAAGGCTGAGCTGCGTTTTGTTTGGAGGGAACAGTCGGATCATACATTAAGAGGGCGCTGGTGTATATTTCTCTCTGGTATGGAGTTTGTCGCTGTGTTCTGGCTACGGGAAGGTCACTTTTTCTGAGATCCTTGTACATCTGCTTTACTCTCTTATAAATACCTGGTAGGGGGAGCGTGAGCCATGCTCCCCAAAGGAAAGCCCCTGGAGGGCCAACTGTTCTGGATGTTGCTGCTGGCAGTGGAATGGATGGTGCTGAGCTCTGCCCAGGGCTCCTCCTCCTCCTCCTCAGACCTCCATCTCCTGTCCCCTACCCCTGGAGCCCCCCTGCCCCCTGCCCTGCCCCGGCCCGATCACCCACAGGGCCCTCAGGGGCCCAGGCACCACCAGCCACCTGTATCCATATACCGCTCCCCGGCCTCACTACGAGCTGGTCACGGTGAGTTCAATCACCACCTTTCATGCCTCCTGTTTCTCGCTCTCATCTGCTCTCTGGCTATCTCTCTTCCTGTGCATTTGTCATCATGAATGATCTGAGTGAAAAGGAGCCATCTGTAGCCTCCTCTCTATCATTTTTTTTTTTCTCTTTATAACTGACTCTCTCTTCCTCCCTCCCACTGTCCCTGTGTCTTTCTTTCTTTCTCACTCTACCTCTCAGTCTTCCTTCCACCACATTACGAAGAACTAACCATAGTTGACAGCAGCTCTGCATCATGGAGCTGTATATCGTTTATGAGATTATAGGTTTAATTGTCAGTGAAAGGCACTGACAAGCAAAACACCCACAGTGACTTTATCAACTGAAGAGCAAGCGGCAATCCTGAATCACAATCATCCCACTCTCCTTTAATTGATGACTGATTGAGAGTGAAAAATTGGACAGTGGCTCTATCCACTTCATAAGTGTGTTCCAATTAGGAGTTTGTCATATGTGTGAGCGTGTGGTATGACAAATTGCATGTTAAACCGACTTTTTATGAACATTTAAATGTGATTCATGATTTTTTTGTCCTCTCTTTTTTTTTTTTTTGTTCTCTTCCCAACAGCAGCATGAGCTTTTTTTTCTTTTTCTTTTTTTTCCTGCAACTGAGTGTACACACCCAGGAGGGAGAATTAGCCCTGGTGGTCAAATGCCTTTTCAATATTGACTTTTGTTTTATAGGTACTTAATGTGATGTATTTGTACCATTAGCTGCTTCACAGACATCAGCTGATGGATCTTTTTTGTGCTGTCAAGTACAAAGTACACTCTGCACAGGTTTTTAGCATTACCATTGGTCATTACTGCTTTTTTAATTGTTCAGTTTGTTTTACTATTAATGTATTTTACAGTTGTTCTGTATGACTTCAGTGCATGGTTGTAAATAGAGCTCACACAGTACATAGAGAAGCGTATCATAATAAGTTGTGTAGATACATATTTTTTCATCACCCCTATTCACTGCATAGTTTCACAACTGGAAAACCCTAAGCATTTCACATCCATTTATTTTTAAATAGATTTGGATTGTTAGGTAGTCACTGTGATAAAAAGTGACAGCACAATCATTTTTCAATTTAATAGCATGACGTTTCATATTGTTACCACGCTGCTGGATAAAAAATGTTCAAATGGAGTAAAAATTTCTTAACACAGTGCAAAGTCCGCCTGCAAATGGAAAATAGCAGGACAAATTTAAGGGCTCTTTGCTTTATTCAGCATTGCACGCAGCCGTTGGGAGAATCCAGTCTGTGACTTTGTGTCACACCAGATCAATCAATCCCTGAGGGAGGATCGAATCTGTTTGAAAAATAAATTTGAGCCAGGTCTATGCTTGACTCCTTTTAACTCATAGAGGGCTCATTTTTAGCACGTTGAGGGCTATTGGAGCAGATGAGCCTGACAGGCAGAGAGAAGGGGAGAGAGGATCTGCATTACTAATGTGGAATGTGCAAACCATACAAAGCACAGAGTCTGGGCAGGGACTGGGTGGCAGCCATTTAAAAGCCTTAGGTGTAATACATGTTCCTGTGCACCAGTAAGCAGTGTGCTGATTGATCACACTGGTACGTATCTCCATTTCTTTATTTTGTCATCATTTTAAATCAGACAATACAGGCTCATTCTCAATTTCTGAGCTGAACCTGAAGCTGCAATTATGTTGTCCCTTTTTTTTTATTTTTATTTTTTTATAATAATTTAGATTTTGTTCTCCAATTTCAATTCATTCTCTGAAATCGACCTGTTAGAATATAGAGTGTCAGCCTTATGATGTTATACCCACCTGCCGATCTTTGTTATGCACTATTACGGCATGGCTCATAGGTCACAGAGTTTCCTATCTGTATATTAGTCGGTTCAGATTGGTTCTGGTTGACTTTTGTGTAAATTTGCATCCAGAATGTGGCGACTCAGTACAGGGTGAGATAAGAAGAGGGATAAAATCAGAAGATTAGGACGCTCGTTATTCTGCACACATGCACATACATGTGTATGCTTGTGCACATATATGTGTGTATTTGTTGTCTGTTTACAATTCAGCAGCAACACACTGACCCTGGTTTTGGTGTGTTTGTAATTACACATTCAGAGGAGACCTTGAAAGCAAACATACACAGCAGATACATGCTAATGTTTACTGTACGAGCACACTTACTTCAACATATATACACTCAGTGAACCATGATATGCGTGTACATACTTAATATATACCCATACACCTTCACAGACACACAAACAAATGCAACATGGGACTTGCACCCTCTGCGTATGTAAACTCTTAATTAGAGCCAGTGACTAGGAATGATCCTCGCTGTTAGGGCAAAACAGAGTAGAGGTATTCATAAATAAGGGAATGTGTTCTGGCTGCCACAGGCATGAATATCTAGTAACAATTTATTTTAGTATTATTTTATTTTTTTATTTATTGAGATGCTGAAAAACATAGCCTTCTCATTAAATAGGCACAAAGGTACAGGAACAGAGAGAGCCCGCTGATAACTTCCATGTTGTATTTTACAGTGAATGGTTGAAAATATGTCTGAATGCTGTTTGTCATACAGTTTAAACTCCGTGCAGGAAATTCTCTGGTGATTTCTCCATTTCATCATCAGTGTCAGCTTCAGTGCATCCCCTTTTGGGATGTGTGTTTTTGGTTGTGTATTTATAATTTCAACTGGATTAACATAAGAAATTCAGCATGTTTCCTGTGAGCAGCTGAAAGTCCAGTCATGACAACTGGCCTATTAATTATTCAATATTTAAGTTAGACAAAAATATCTCTGTGATACATCATGTGACCACGCGGTGTAATGTGCCCCATTTATAGCAGTGAAGTAATTGTTTCACAAGCATTTAACAAATGCAAGTACAGTATGTGAAGTCCAAAAAAATGCAGATCACACACTGCACCCATTTACAGTGGGTGCACTTGAAGTGAGAGTAAAAGCTTCATTGCTTCACTATAAATTGAGCAGACATTGTTTAAAAGTGAGTGAATCAACTGAATAACAACTGTGAGAGTGGTTTGACCTGCTTTGAAGCTTTGCCCTTAGCACTTAAGGAGAATAAAAGAGCAACTGTGTGTGTGCGCCTTGTGCCTATGTGTGTGGCAATCGTTTGATGCAGGATCACCTTGAAGAGAGTGGCTTTGGCAACACCATCTTCTAGACAGAATGGACCTGTGCTGTATTATAAGTCTCAAGAAGGTTAAAATGGAGGCAAAGATACTGTCACATGTGTTCTGTAGTAAGCCACGGCCCCAGAATTCAACTGAAGGCTGCGTGAAATCCTCCTTTTATTTCACAAATTATCAAAGGATTGACATTTTGAATTTCATTCTGCTGGTTCTGTTCCTCAGGCCATTGACACAGTGTGCAGGAAAGTGGCAGTATCGACGCTAGTTTAACTGAAGAATGGCTTATTCTTGCTGCTGAAAGAATGATTTAAAAGAAGGTGAACATTTTCTAATGGAAATGAAACCTATTGAAGCCTTTGGATCTATGTGTATTCAAAGATGCTGGTGTGGTAAATATGCCTATAAATATATGATGTGCTTACTTCAGGTATCTCATGTAGAGTGGGAGAACTCCTTCACCATCAGTAATGTGTACTGAAAACACATTGATTTATTTGTGCTGCAGCCAGTTTGTTCTGTTACCCATTAATTTGTTTAGATTTCTAAAAGTGCATGTAATGTGTTGATGGAATTTCAGTTATGTTGTAACATTAGAGTTGGTAAAAGTACACACATTCTTCACTTAAGTAGTAGCAGTAAGTGCTGAAGCTTTTCTAAAAAGGTAGAAAAACTAATTCAACTCCTTTACTCAGGTAAAAATTAAAAAGTTCATAATCAATAAAGCATTTCTACCACCTAGCTAACCAAACTTGATGTCACGTTAACATAAAATGGATGAAAACATACAAAAATAACATTCACTTCAAACCAATATGCCATTTTTTTTTAAATATCAGCAACAGAAATAAAAACATGACGATGGAACGGTTAAAATAATGTTGGAAAAGTGTGGTAGTAAGTACATATTCTCTTTCTCTTTCCTTATGAGGCTTTGTTTAATCTTTAATAATGGCTGTCTCAGTATGTTTGTACACTTCACTAGGGTTGGGATGATCTTGTCTCATCTGATATGTGTTTCAATAGTGATGCAATTTCCGGTAATTTACCAGATTAAGAGTTACAGTGACTGGACTCCTCTTCTTGATACAATTATACTGCCTGTTTGGAGTAGAAAAAAAAAACGGATATTTGTGTTAAAATTTAATGATTAAGAGGCAAAAGTAATTACTCTAATGTTCAGTGTGTAATATTTAGTGACACCTTGTGGTGAAGACACAAATTGCAGCCACTAAAGACTTTACAGAGCTGTTTGTTTTGTCCATTTTTGGCTTTTTAGTGAAAGACTTATAAACTCTGTTCCATAGTAAGTGTTAAAACATCTTAACGCTCAATATCACAGGGTATAAAATGTTAACGGGCTACTGGACAAACATGGAGGACCATGTACCCTGTGTAGACATACTGTAAATGGCTCACATTAAAATCAATGAAAACGATGGTTTGTGTTTTTTCCATGATTGTATGTTAATGAAAACATAATTGTCACTACTGAATATTATGAATATTCACTTTCTGCAGTTAGAACCTGCTGAATCACCCTGAATTTTACACTGGCCCTTTTAAAATGTAAGAAGTAAAACCGTGTCAGAGAAATGAATACTTAAGTAAAATGCAGACACTAGAAAACTCTATTTAAATGTTGTACTTCTTGACTTTCTACCTCTGATTACAACTACTTTTTTTCCTCCCTGTATTTTTCTACTTATATGACCTCTGTAAAATGTTCCCCAACAAAACCAGAGCAAACAAACTCTCCGCCATCAGCCAAAGGTGACTGAACTAAATCTATTTGTCTGACTGTGACATTGTTAGTTTCCTTAGAATATACAAAGGGCAATGGCTAAAAACCTATTTTTCGTATTGTGGCAAGGGCAAGGAAATAACCGAGAATTCAAAATGCCAAAGTATTAGTTTTCCTCCTCAGTGGGTTCAGTGGCTTGTGGAGATAGCATGGCAACATACTGGAACGGTTTGTGTTGTCACAGCTGAAGTTATGAAAAATGTATTTGACCCCTCAGTCTCCTGTAAAATGTATTGGTCCAGGTGCAGCGGCTGCATAATAACTGCTCCCACATGTAGCACGTATATGAATTATTCCAATGAACCGAGAGCATTGTACATTTTGTGTTACTGCCTACCGTGATGAAGTGTGGATTGGTGTGCACGTATTATGCAGCACACTAGTAGACTTAAATGATATTGCCCTCTGGCTATTCATGATGGGTAGAGAATTAAATGAAAAAAATAGAGGGGAGTGAGGGAGTATGATGGTTGGGGGATAGACGAAAAGGTTTCTGTTCCATAGACTGTGTTTTTCTTCATGTCTCAGTAAAAAGAGATGCCAAAGTTGATACGTATTTGAAAAAAAATCTTCTCGCTTGCCTTTCTTCCCTCTTTGTTTTGCTCTTCCTTGCTCGACTTTGCCCTGTTTTTGTTTGTTTGTTTGTTTGTTTTTACTCTTCTCGCTGCTCCCTGGTTATGTTCTGGACAGCAAATCAATAGGAAGAGCTGTTATGGGGGCTTAATTATGTGGTTATTTTAGGTTTTTGCCTTCTCTGCCCCTCTTTCTGCCCTCCCAAGCATCGGCGTTTTATCTTGGAGGAGACAAGGCCGTTTTTCAGCCTGCCAGAGAGGAGAGAAGGAGGAAGAGGAGAAAAGGAGAAAAGAAGGATGAGAAAGAAAGCAAAAGAGTTGAGAAGAGGAGAGACGAGGGGAGTGGAGGGAGAGAAAGAATGAAATGAAACAAAAAAGCGAAAAACAAAAATGTTAATGAGGTGACAGTGACATCATTGCCCCTCTCCTCCATTTCCCTCTCATCCTGACCTTTATCTCTCTTTTTTATGCCTGCTCAGCTCAGTCTCACTTTTTACCTCCGCCACCTCTCCTTCTCCAACATTCTCACTTTGCTCATATTTCTTTCCTTCCACCAACATATGGATAAACATCTTTTCGCCCCCCTTCTAAAGCTCTTTGCTTCACTGTATTTCTTTTCCTCCTGAATCTGCTTACTCTGCAAATTAACCAGGGAAGTATGTCCTCCCTAACTCATTCTCCAGCAACTTGGTGCTTGCTTTTTCCCCCCTACTTGGTCACTCCAGCCTTTGCTTATTAATTATATTTATGCTCTGCAGCTCTTATAATTATGGCTATGGTTCCAACAGGAAGGGGCTTAACACATCTCATAATTATCCATCAAATGATTATTCATTTGAACAAACCCCTACTGATTATAGTTCTGTCCTCGATGCAAATGAAAAATCGGATGAGCAGGAGCCGAGCCAACCCTATAGAAGTAATTTTACACTTTTTATGCTCATTTCAATCCTTAGACGTTTAAATTCACTCAGTGCTTTTTGTCAGGAGTTTCTGCGTTTACCTCCCTTACCTTTTTCTTGTGTTGATCCCATAGCCAATTAGTTTGAACGGCTATGCCTCTCATGTCTCGTCTGTCTCCATGGAGACAGGAATAGAACCTCCTGAGATTAGATGGTGAGAAGATTTAATGCCGAGGTCATGAATCATGTTGGATGTGACCTACAGTGGCATCATAAGGTTAACTAATGGGCTGCTCGTTGCCTTTTAGTGACTTCACTCTGAGCTCATTACAGTCTCCATCACAGTAGGTGGGCGAGACGTGAGAACTTCCCCGCTTTCAAGTGTTCCCTTTTTCTCATTCTGATCCGACCCTCACCTTGTGACATCATGGGACCTGAGCGGATTGACTTCATTGATACATGTGGGTTTCAGACCCTGACCTTCAGGCAACAGCTGAATGATTCATATACAGCAGAAACCTTAAAAGACACACGCTTCATGATGTGTCTGATATAATTAATTAGCACTCCAGTGAATGCTTCTTAGGTTTTTTTTTTTCAGCTGTTGGCAGCAAGATGAACATTTTTATCGATCCTTAGTGATGTCAGCTATTTTTGTAATCACCTATGATACATGACGGTCTTAATTGGTTATATATTAGCTATGGTGTGCCACAGTAAAAGATGTATTATTTACAGTCGTTTCATTATTTGACCAAATCAATGACACTATGTCAATTTGAGAGGACCTTCAGCATGGGTGTCACTACCATTGTAAGGTTCATGTGATGTAACAGAAAGATCTATTGACAGAAAATGTCATATTAGCTGGAAAAGAATGTTTTTGTCTTTATGTGAAATTGGAAATGTGCATTGACTTCATCAGTCAGAAGTTTACTGAATACTGTAATAATATATGTAGTATGTAAATGCATCACAGCACCTGAACCCTTTTCAAACCTGGGTTAAATCCTTCCTAAGCCAACTTGATCCCAAAACGGTCATTCATGTGCACTTACCCAGTCTGTACACGCTTAGATTTAGAAAGTACATCTACATCTGTGTTATGTTTGGCACGAGCTAAGCAAAGTCTGTGTTTTTTTCTCAAATTAACTAGTATAATACTTCAGACCTAATAGCAGAATGATGTGTCTCGCTGGTAGCTGTTGGTCTAAAATAACTATAAATAGCATGTAATGTCTGCCGAGCCTATTGAGTGATAGGAACATGTTCCTTAGTACACACTACCATCTCATAATCTTTTGAGATTTTGCTCTTGTGATGGATTTGAGCTTGCTCCTTCTGCAAATGGGTCTCTATGCCGTGTAGGCAACATGGAGCTCCTGAATTTGCTCCCAAAATGCTGTCAGACATTTAGAATTGCCAACACAGCCTCCATAATTCTCAACTGGGAAAGAGGCCGAATAAAGGCGTAGAAAAAAAATGAAAAAGCTTGCATCCCCCAAAACACAGAAATGCCAATTTTCATAGGAGTAACATTATTACATGACATGTCTGTATTTGGTAAGACATAGTAGCTAATTTGTGGAGGAATTTTTGCTTCTCATTTTACAGACATGGCAGATTTGCTTTGGATTAAGATCAAAGCTTGCAAAAATTGCTAGATGTCAACAGGTAAGACTATTCCCATGTGAATAGGGATATAGAAATAATTAGCCTGTTATTGTAATATGTTTATGTAGGTAAAGCAAAACATGCCCCTGTAAATACACAGTGTGTTTGCAAGCTTCAAGCTTAGTAACCCCATGTCAAAGGTGCTTTTTGTTAATACACAGCTCTCCAGAGGTGGAGCCGGATGTCTAGACAAACATGTTTTTGCAGACACATCCACAACCAAGAGATAATTCATCCCCTGATAAATATGTTTACAGCCAAGCAAATATAATATTTGTAATTCCCTCCATCTTGCCCAGCAAGGACTGGATAAATATCTCTTACTCTGCCAGGTTTCTAATGCAATACTTCTCTTTCATTGTGGTTTATCACGTCAAAAAAAAAAAAAAAAAAAAAAAATTGCAGAGGGGAATGAAGCATAGAGATGTAGAGAGTAAATAAGGGAGGTAGAGAACTATTTAGAGAGAAAGAGAGAATGGAGAGAGGTGAGAGATGAAGTGAGAGGATGATGGAGAGAGTGCACAAGTGAAAAAAGAGAGGTGCAGACAGAGAAAGAGAGATTGGGAAAGCCTCTCCAACCCACTCTAGTTCAGGCTAAAGTAGCTAATGGGCTTGCCCAGACGCACTGAGTGGATATTGCATTGGGACTTCCTGCAGTCCCTTAGCAAACAGACAGCCAGGGTTGGCTAAGAGGCTCGCTGGCCAGCCGGAAACATGATATCATCTTGCTAGCACCACTAATGTGGACACGAAGCCAGCCAGGAGGAGAGAGTGGCAGGCAGACCAAGCCGGCCTGAGCCCAATTTTGGCTCTGACTATGAAGGAATACCTGCAGGGAGAATTGATGGGTCAGTGAAGGTGTTCCGACACAAGTGCGTTGTGTCCTGACATGCACAGTCTGAATAATCACTTGTAGGAGGACCGCGAGTGTGTGTGAAGAATAACAAATAGCAGTCTAACACACACACATCACACAGGGAACATACAAACCTATTACTCTGAGATCCTTTTGACACAGCTACAGTAGAACTGCTGTGGAGGAGACACTAACTCATCCTCATGGATCTACTGTCTAAACCTCCACTTTTGTTCTTTCCTTCTAGTTTTAAGTATAGAGGCAAATTAAGATTTAAATAATGCTATTTCTCAACTTCATCTGGCATATTTCCATCCACCTGTTGGTGCATTTAAGGCATGAACAGGTGGATGCAAATGAACACGCTCCATTAACGAAGGCAATTCAGTGTGTTTTACATAAACAAAAGGAGCAGCGCAAGAAAACAGCAATGGATTGCTCAAACGACAAAAGATTGCACTTTTAATGATATTGTTTTAATAATTACCAGTAAATGAAAGTTATAAAAGAGAGTAATATTCTAAAACATATTAAAAGAAAGTAATTGCAATGCAGTAAGAATGGGGTGTCATCATATTTGAACCTGGGTTTACGGCTTCAATATGTAAAGTTTGTGTGTGCCTTTGTGTTTATGTGAAATTTGTGTTGAAATGCACCTAAGTGTGATTAGTGCATGTAAATTATTCACATCTGTTACATATTGATTTTTTTAACTGATGGATGTCTCCATTTGAGGTGCATTCAATCTCTACTTCACTTTATTTATATATAACGACTAAATGCTGCTTCTCCGTGTGCAGTTTGGACGCTGGACTAGCTGACCTGAGTCAAGACGTCCCAGCTCTACTGGGTTTATATCCTATAAATATATCAAAGAGTTATTCTAGACCTAAACAATTGAGAGATTTTCAGACTAGTGGCAGTATTTTGAAATAAAAGGTTTGTTTTGGGGAGAGTAAACCAGGTTTTGCTGACTTGTTCATCATGTTGCAGTACATACTCTACCTCTGGTTCCCCTGCTGTATCCGTGTCACACAGTGCAGGTACTCAACATTACCATTACATGCCTTCACAATAAAATGAAGGTGGGTGTTTTGAGGCTTGTTCATAAGTAAATATCCATGTTTTGAGTTGGAGACTATTGTCACCTGCCTGCCTGCCTTTGTTTTTGCCATGGCTGATTAAAAACACTATTCAGTCAGGCTCCATTAATTATGTATTCTTGTCACTTCCTCAATTTTCACATAAAAGTTGTTTGGAAACCTAGCAATTTGTACTTTATTTATTGACAAAGTTTCAAATATGCCTCTAAAGTATTCAGTATTTACATGAAGACAACTCTTAAAGGCATTTACTGACACCATTAAGGAGTTCTGTCATCTCTGCGCAGCAGTCCACACAGCACACACACCGTACCATCCACAACACAAACACTCCCTTGGGGGGATCGTTAGCACTTGGCGAAGAGCAACACTGTGCCATAGCAGGTCACAGTGGGTCAGAGGGCACTAGTGTTTTCCTGCCCGCTCCTTGGCCTCTTGTTTATAGTACAGACCTGCCTTTTCAAAACAGCTACAAACCGCCTCTCTGTAAATAAGCTTCCAACTTTGTAGCGCAAATCACAGCCTGTACTTTCATAGTAAGCCATATACATACATTTTGCAGCAATCCTGAGTGGAAAATAAACTGATTATATTAACATAAAATGATGTGAGAGAAAAGCAGAGACAGGGAGGCTTACCCACAGTCTTACATAACAGGGTGAGACTTTAAAGTAAGCCTTAACCTGTGATTCATCCTGTTTTACAGGGCACTTAGTGGATATGGATAATTCATATGGGTTCCAAAAGCCCCCCTGGGCACTGTAGATGTAAACAATATATGTCCCATATTTGTCAGATTGAAGAGTGCAAGGAGCAGCTCAGCCTTACTAGCAGGATGAAACAGCAACCACCCTGCCTGAGCAAGATTGATTAGACGCTCATTACTCGATGCATGCCTGTATCTGTGTGTGTGTGTGTGTGTGTGTGTGTGTGGGGGGGGGGTGGGAGTGGGTGTTTCCTTGATTTGATTTATCAAGTGTTGAAAAGCGAGCCAACGGATTAATCGCAGCAATAATACCACGCCAAGCTATTATCCGTTTTACTTTATCTGACACTGACTCGTACATGATACCTTTCATGTATATGTGTGTAGAAGTGTGTATCGTAGTTGGTATGTGTGTACTGTACTTTTGCGTGAGGTTCTTGTAAAGCTCCACCTTTTGTGTTGAATTATTAATGCTTCTAAACCAGTTAATTAAAATAAAATTAGGATTCTAATTTCCATTAGTTTTGATAATTTCATTTAGTCTGTTATTTTAGGTGATTCTGAGTGCAGAAGTTTTTATTTTTATTTATTTATTTATTTTTAATTGACCAGTTTTTACTAGCCCTAAGTTTTTGTTTACTTTTCATGTTAGTTTTTTTCAGATATTATCAGGAAAGATAGGATGTGTAGAAGCTTAAAAAAAACAGTCAGAAAGAATGCATCAAATCTGATTCATATCGTGCATATTGATTTTGAGCAATTCTGCTTTATTTTAGATCACGTTGCATTGTTTTAACAGTTTTTGTACTTTTGGAAGCTGTTGTTTTTATAGTTTTTGTCTTAGTTTTTGGTTAACCCTGCTGCACAGTCAGAGCAGAGGTCATCTGTGGTCCGCACACTGCAGCTACTGTATCTGCACCAGGATGTGAGTCATCCCCTCCTCTTCTTCCTCCTCTTTCCTCTTGTCTTGTCCGTCACTCACATAAAATCACTCAGCTCCACACTCAGTGCTGTGAACTTGATGATACTATTACACACACATGCAAAACTAGCCTGCTCGCCCTCCCTGCCTCTTTCTCTCCCCCTCTAATTGATTTTCTCCTCTCTGACTGTCCTCTAGCCACCACATTTGATCCTGACTTCACTCCTACCTCTATCTGCCCTTATCAGCACAGACTGTAAACTAAGCACATTTTGTTTTCCAAACACAAGACCTGCCTTTCCATTCTTTAGCATCACAAAATCAATTTTCCTCTTTATCATTATCCAGCTATTGGTTCAGCTAACTATGGAGCTACTGTAAATTCTTAAAGAAGGATTGTGTTTTACATAATGGCATGAGTCTAAAATTACAGTCTCAAACTTAAAGGGTCAGTCAATGGGGACGTGAATCTGCCAGAATCTGGCAACACGATACATATCATGATGCAGTGGTTATAATTTAATATATGTAAGGAGATGAGGTCCCACCCCTTCTGATTGTGCCCCATGGGACCTTATTTCGGGGAGAAAAAAAAGAGAGATAAGTAATTTTTTTGATTCTATTTGAATTCTGCCATCATTTGCATATATGATGTTTATCACTTTAAAAGATAATTTTACAAGTCAAGAAAGTTGCATTTCATATGAAAACTGTTGAACTATCTGTGAATACGCGGCTACAAACTTGAACAAAGTTGTGGAGGTGGCAACAACATCATCATTTTCTGTCTCCACAATATATACAGAGGTCACTGAAGATGTCTCTGCAGCTTCAACATGACCCAACTGTACTTTTTCACTTCACTCTTGAAAATAGAGGTAAAATGCTCCACGGTAACAGCAATGGAAGTTTTGGTGATGTGTATCAGGCGCAACGAGAGATGTTTCTTTTCCATCTGTGCTACCAACCGCAGTTTTCTTCCCTTAAAAACGTATCTTTTAAATTGATGAACATGATATGTGTGGATGGTAACACAGTTTAAACAGGATCTAAAAATTATTTGCCTCTCATCATTTACTAACTTCCCATTCAGGAGCCGACCAAATGACTCTGTGCTTGACTGTTAATACTGATGGAGCCACAACAATAAACTGAATGAGAAAAGGAAGTAGAGAATGGTCGCATGACACAGTAAAATATGATAAACGGTTTCATATTGTAGGGGAAATTAGAAATAAAGGTCTGGTTCACTTGAGAGTGCAATTTTTATTAATAAATGTCCAGGATTTAGAGTCGACTCTGCTAAATCAGCCTCTGTAGAGTGTTAATACAAGTAATGACAAAATGTAATTTATTCAGGCTCTATCTGCTTATCTAACTATCAGGATATCTACAGCTTAGAGATATCCATCTTTTTAAGCCATTGCCTAGATATGTAGCTAGTCAGTGATGATAATGCATTGTGTTTGTCTAATACCAGGGGATGAAGCGCTGTTTATTCCTTGTGAGTTTCTTTCTTTTGAACTGGCTCACATGAAAAGAAGCTAGCCTCAGAATAGTGTGAATACAGTACAGATTACATCTTTGAATGCGGCAGAGACACAGGCTTATCCTTATACAGTATCACTCTCTCGGATCCAGAGGCATGAGGAACCACGTGTCGCCTGAATGGCGCTAACCACAGATGCCCACGCATGGTTTGTCACAATGTTAATTCCACAAACCAACATGCAAAGCCTTTCGCTTTCATCAATAGCTGCTCTTCACTTCTCATCTCTATCCCTCGTTTATCCATGATATCATTTCCTCCCCCCCTCGTCTTTATCTCTTGTCTAATTCTCTCATTTTATCTCTGCTTTTCACTCCATCCTCTCCATCCAAGCTCTTTCTCTCCTTTATAGCCTCATGCCAACTCGCGGGCTGGGGCAACGTTGAGCCGCATTCGTGACAGCGTCTGAGCGAATTAATGCAGCGCTGCCACTGTGTGCAGACATCTAGGACACACAGCAGAGGAAAAAATAAAAAAATAAAAACCTCAGCCCCCGTTCTGTCTATCTGGCCAAGCCGGAGCAAAGCTTATCGGGCTGTACTAGAGGAGAGGAAAGAGAAGCGGATATTCACCCCACTGCAATGCCATAGTGTACATATCAGTGCAAGTCCAGGCAACATCGTCGCACTTTTCAAATGTCAAATCCTTATGTATGTGTGCGTGTCTGTAAGTTTAAAGCTTGAATAACTTATACTGCAGGCTGAATTAATGTTTTGGCTGACCTTAATGTTCTCTGTGTAAAAGGCTGCACTGCTTCCCTTGCTTACAGATCACACAGAAAGACAACAAAAATAGTTTTCTGTAATGTGGAAACAGATTGTTTTCTTTTTTTGTGCCCAGCATGATCTTTAGTCCATAATACCCTCACCTTTTTTTTCTTTTTTTAAACTGTCAGCATTTGTTTAAAACTGCAACTAGAACAATGCTGACATCACTGGACACTATGTGCTCACCTAACTCGTTTATCTTTCTTTTCATGGCCTGCAGTTATTGTTACTGTTCAGGGCAGTGGTTCTTGGTTGGGGGGGAAAAAACACCACCTTATCTAACCTTTAGCAGAGGAGCAGGCGTAATTGATGAGTGAACACAGGTGATTATTGGAGTTGGCTTTGACCACAGAATGCAGAATCGATACTGAAGTGCTGTATTGATCTTTATGGCTGTTGCTGATGAAGTGAAGAGGCTCACCGTGCCAATCGAGAGATGAGCGTATGGTGATGATTCAGTGAGCAGATGGGTTTTTTACTCAGGGGTTAAGACTGATGTTCAGCACACTTTGCTAAAGTTCAAACCTCTTGTGTTGCTTTAGGGCAGCATCATGGCAAACCATCGCTAATATTATGCTGTTAATGTAAACATATTGTGTATTAGATCTTGTTTGCAGCACCTTCATGATCCTGGACTGTGTTGTCTTCTATTAATAGCATGTTGCATAAATGAGATTCAAACCTGGAAATCAATTTGCATTTGCACTTTTCGTTCTCTCCAAGTCGATTTTATTTTTTAATTGGTCCTTGGTTAGATACCTGAAATCAAATCTGTGGTAACACAAGCTTTAGAGACTTTCATGGTTTGTTCCAGGATATAAAATACAGAAGTAAAAACCCCACCTGTGAATTTTTATGAAGGCCTTTTTCAAAGTCTAAATTACATTGTAGAGGTTATTGGAACATAAACATCATCACTTCAAATGCCAAAGCTCATTTACTCATTAGTTCACTTTTACAGCCTTTTTGTGTTGCACTGTGGTGAACCAGATCAGGTCATGCCAAAAAGAAGAGGTGTACAATGTAGTTACATGTTGGTAATGTTGAAAAGTAATTCTATTTTCTCAGTGGCTCATTTTGTGGGATCTCCCTGCCCCTCCGTGTGTAAAGTCTGAAGTATGTAGGGCAGTATCAAGACCACCACCACCACAAAAGAGAGTGGCATCAGTGATAATAAAAAAGTCAGCGACAGCATGAAATGGAGGAGCCAGGAGAGTTGATTTTCTACACAAGCCCAGAAGTCATTGAAAATGTCCCACCAGCTCAGTAGACCTAACGGCAGGCTAACTTCTGTGTTAGCCTACTACAATCAACAAACATCCCTGTTTTACTCTGTATTTGTCTAATTTAACAATTCACAATAAGAGCTCTTTGCTTGTGTCCAGTGCCTTCGTAGAAACTGGAAACATTCACATTTTCTTCATAGATGATGAAACAAGTACATAATGTCAGTGATTATGGCTTTAATATTTGAAAGAAAAGCCAAATTAAAGAGATGAGAAATTTTTGTGCTTTTAAACAAACTTGGCGAGTCTGGTTAGGTCTGGTTTCCAGGAGGCTGCCGACTAGATAGGAGCTGGCAGGTACGGTGCTTTGCAGCCCACTCTCCTGTCTCATGGAATACTGTCGCTCCTCCGTCTCAGATTGCCTCCAACTGTTTGTGTCCATGTGTATACTGTATGTGTCTGGATGTGTGTATCTGCCCATGTATGTCTGCGTTGCATAGCCGTGGTATTGCCCGGAGCAGTTCTCCTACCATGCGGAATGCACCCCAGCATGGATCCACTTCAAAGGCTCTCCGCTTGCACATGTACCAAGACGTTCTTGGGCAGTATGGATATAAAATAATATTCCATACTTAAAGATGCATCAACTGCAAAGTCTCCACCTAACTTGCATTAAAGTAAAGCTTTCAATGATGTTTAAATAACCCATTCAAGCCACATAAACCAAATTACCTGACAAAGCAGGGGTCTTAACCTACAACTCTGTGATGATGATGTTTTAGGATATTAGCGCGAGCAAGTCATTAGGTTTTAGTGGACTAACTACTTTCTAAGAAAACAAGCCTGCAAGATGCTGACAGTGAGGTCCTGAGGGGATGTATTCATTCTGATGCTGGAGGGGAGTCTATAGAAAACTGTAACATCACAGGTGATTTGAAAGGAAACAGTGCGAAATCAACGTATTAGAGCCGTCATTCATCTCCCTTAAGAAAACAGCAAATATTTGCATTCAGTATGCTGGACACTGTCCACACTAATGGAAGCTTTACTAATCAGCTCTGAGGCATTGTTGCACAGCTGCCTGACGCTTTGATGCTACCCACAACTAAGGCGTAGGAGCGAATAAATTGACAAGTATATACATACGTGTATTTGTGTGGGAAGGTAACAGTATGAGTCTTTGTTTCAAGCTGAAGGATACATCAAAGACACATATGCTTTAACACAGCCAAACCCCTTTGGTTTGGAAATCAGGGAAAAGAAGGTGAGCAAAGGGAGAGGCAGTTATACAATATGCACAGCCCTCTTCTTAATGAGAAGTGAGCGTGAAGTAGACAGCAACAAAGCTTCCGACAGTATGTTCCTTTAACCCCCCTCTGCTTTTGATAACACCATATAGTGACAGAGGACAGCAAAATGAGAAGCAAGAAAACACACAAACACAAAACATTTCTGGAAAAGTACAGGACACAAAAAATGCATCACTCTTAAAGCTGCCACAGCATCATCCGTGTTTGCTTCTCTGCTGGCAGCCTTGCATCCTCAGAAATGTTTGGATGAGACATGAGCCAGTGAAAATAGAGACAACAAGAAGGGACAGATGGTTTTCCAGCCAAACACATCAAATTCAGATCTCTAAGGAGCCATTTTGTCCACTACGCTTCCGTGTACATCGATGTGCGCGCACAAGTATTCACACGGCAGACAATCAGCCCATTTTATTGGCACTCACATTCAACTAGTATTCATTCGTCATGAATATGATGCAGAGTAGTGACCATTAAAGTGTCTCCAGTTGTCTAGTTAGAGCCTTATGAACAGGAAGCAAAGAGCCTATCACTTTGCCCTTTTATCTTCGTACAGCACTCAAATGGAGTGGAGACATTCAATTTAAAGTCTAAGGTCTGGTAGAAGCCAGTGACTTCCATTAACTCTGTCCCTGTGAAGTAGTTGGAGAGGTAGAGCTTCAAAGAATTTTAATTATCGTGCCCTACGACGAGAAAGACAAAGTGATAGACCGGAGACAGTAATAAAAGACATACAGCAAGAACGATGTGCAAAGAGTATGGGAAAGTATGTATTATTATATTTTCAGATCTACTTGAACCACTGCCTTTTTGCTTTTGAAGGATACTTCCTATTTTAAATTGCTTTCTTGCTTTCATTATCTGCTATTTGATTGGATTGTGGAGTCCTGCTGGGCTACGCCACCAGGACGTAATGGGCAGATCTTGTTGCATTATTATTTAATTTAGATTTTTCTTCTCCTGAGATCAACATTCAGCAAGAAAGCCAGAGCATATTCATAGATATTAATAGAATTGATCCCACCGACAAAATGATAAACAAAGCATGTATCAGCATCTATGTAAAGACGCAGCACGTAATTGTAAACATTTGTGAGCACAGGCACTTTGTTAAGGGGGGAATAGAGAAAGAGGAGGGTTATAGGGAGGATGGATTGGAATGCTTTTCTCAGAGATGCAGGAAAAAGAAAAAGAGAAAGCACTTTTCTCCTCATCTTTTGTGGGCCAGCGAGTAGCGATAGTGGGACAGACATTCAGACAAAGTGGTGGAGTTGGAGGGCGGTCTGCTGGGAGCTGGGCGGTAAAGGTCAGGGACGGGGAGATGGCTCTAGCACAAGGACATAATTGGCTAGGCAGAGAGCCAGTCCAACACACAATCACCCTGACACACACACCCAAAGGTAGGAAATAGTGGTCTGTTGTAGCTAGAGGGGGAATTGGAGCCTACTGAGGGAATCAGAGCCACTGGAGGGAAATGTGTTAAAGTCTTGACAAAGATTGTTTGGCGCTTTATCTGTCACCAACTTGTTTTCTTTTGTTTTGTACTCCTGCAGCTCCTAGTGATCCCCACAGCAAGCCTTTTGGTATTGCCCCCTTTTTTTTGTGGTGTTGTTGTTGTCACTTTTCTCCCTCCCTCTCTCTCCCTTTCCACACTCTCCATCGTTTTTCGTATCCAAATCAGTTTCTGAAGTTCCACTCAGCAATATTTCATTGCCGTCATCGAAACCTTAATGCAGTTGACTCTGTCCTCCCTTTCTCTTTTTTTTTCACACCTCCTCTTCCCCAGAATGGCTGCAGACTGTCAAAAAACTACTTCCAACAGAATATCATCCCAACTAAATACCCAGCAAAAAATCTTTAATCTGTAGTATGTGTGTATTTCAAGGAAGACTCAAAAATGTGCTTCTAAAAGGGGTATAATTTATCATTTATGGAGTACTCTCTTTCAGAGATTATTTAATTGTTTTATCAGGAACTTGCAGGAATGTTTTGGCCCCTGCTGTTCCTTCTGGCGCTGCTCAGGTGGCATTGATAGCTGAAGCTGCTCTCATTTGCATTGAGAATGAGTGCTAATAAAAGCTGGATAAGGAGTATAAAACCGTGACTACTACCACAGTAGCGTCTCGTGTGGAGACAAATAATGGTTTTCATGCCTGTAGGGATGTTTACATAAGTGTGCATTGCATAGGAAGGTGCTCCTATAGAATGAAATACGCTCAACTGTAACACAATACCCCAAAAAGTTACGCTCATATCTTGCATGGTAATGATTGCCTGAATGCCACAGCAAAGAGAAGACGAGGAGCAGAGTAAGAGATTAGGGTTAAGGGCACTGTGTTAGATGCCTATCATCAAAGAGAATTAAAATCTTGTAATAGAAGTAAAAAGCACCCTTGGGCAGAGCACAAGTGGATGTGTATCAGGCAATGCAAAGAAAAGTGTGCTCAGGATATATACTAGGAGACAGGCTTTGCTTTCGAGGGGGAGGGGTTGGCCCAATCAACTATCCACAGGCATTGATTCAATGTGACTGCAGTAAGTGGTTGTAAGTGAGGAAATAGTCAAAGTCTCGTTGGCCAAGACTCGGAGATAGCTCTCTTAGGCTTGCACAAGTTGATAGACTGTCAGCAATAGGGCAAAACACAGGTTAATTTCTGTACCCAGGGGTGCATTACTGGATCCTTTTTTCTTGTTTGTGTGGTGTTGTCCAAATAATGGCAACAGCACTGTATAGTGAGCTTTTTCCTCCAGGTCTGTTAAGTCCCTCTTCATTGTGCAGAATTTGATCAGCTGCTTGGAGAGTATTTTAATTGGTCCTTGAGGTGATCAGCTGATGAGGGTAAAACAAATGTTGAGATGAATTGTTAACCAAATGGTGCAAACAAAGGCAAAGCTCTCTCCTCCTTTTATGTCTCATTGATGTCCCATACATCCATCTGTCAGATGCTTTTTTTCCTGATGAAAGTTGGAAAGATGAAAAAGACAAATAAGCCAAAGTGGGACAGCGGCGCGGGCCAGCCCCTCCCTGCCTGTCACCTTTCTCGTGGGAACTCTTTTTGCATCAGCGAAATGTTTTATTGATTTATTGACAGTGTGAGAATGATCCATTTATCCCTATCTCAGAGAGAAATATGAGTGTTGTTGACGTGTTCTGGCTGAATAATCCTGGTATTAATCGAAGCCAAGGAGTGTCAAGATGAGGCAGCTGGGTTGTTTGAGGAATATTGTGGTACCAGCGTCCATATGAGGCTACTCTGTGAAGGGATGAAGACACCGGCTTAGCACAGAAGCCCTGACTGATTACACCAGGACAGCCCCAGCTCAGACTGAAACATAGCTTTAACAACTAAACACATGCTTCAAAAGGATTGTAGCGCTGCACAAGATCTGGTGTGTCATTTTGTAAACACTAAGCAATGTAAAGTGATTTTTGGTGGTGTCACTTCCCTGCAGGGTTGCAGGATGAGTTAAATATGGCATTTCAAGGAGCCCTAAGTGAAATCTAATATGGCGTTTGTTTAATTAAAACCCAGGCAGTGTTTTGGGGGCAGCAGATTAGTGCTAAAAGATCCAATTAAAGTGTTTGGTGAGAGAGGAGCTCCAGAGTCTGTTGGGTTTCCTCTGTGATAAGTGAAATACCTTGCAGCCAAACCTGATAGCGTTGATAGCATATAATGAGAAAGAAACCTTAGTGTTACACAGAGGACTGCGAACACTAACTAAGGCTCTTACGGCTCACTCTCCGGCCTTCTTTCTACCTTCAAAAACCACAGAGACAACCTTGTTGGGCTCTTTGATAGCTCAACCACCATGTCTCTGAGAGAATGAGAAATATGGAGAGGCGCTGTGGTGTCCCTCATTTTTGGTGATTCCTGATTATCATCACTTTCTGTTGGAAAATGCTGAAAAACCAACTGAGATAAAGGGAGAGAAGACTTTTCTTTGGAGTTTGTTTGTTAAGTCTGATCTCTCCCGCTTGGTTTTGCTAGCTCAGATAACTGTCTAAATATTTTATTACATTCTTTGGAGGTTACAACAACTGCAATCTTGAAGGGATAAAATGAGGATATTTAGTATTCAACTAATGATTTTTTTGTACTAGTATTGCCAGTGCAAATTACTGTACTTCCCCTGTGTAATAGTGTGTTTTCATCTATTTTTACATGCAAACGCAGCTGGCCAGAATGAGCAGGACAGATAGTCATGGGAGGCCTATGTGGAGAACGTTTGTGGGAGAATGTTGGGGTGGGTAATGGGTTCTGAGGTTTCATACATTCCCATTTCTCTGTTTCGTTTTTTTGCTGTCAGCGAGCACATTAACAGTTTATTTCCCAGCACTACACCTCTCAGTCCTGCCACCCTTAGTTACCACGCTGAAACCATGCATCTCGCCTCTCAGGCCCCTCATCTCGCCACAATAGAGTGTTCTGCACCAGCCATTAGTGAAGCAATCAGCATACTGTAATGTAAATATTTACCCACAGCCAACAGAATAAGTAGGAGTCGCTCCGGATAAAATTTATACTTGAAGTCTGCATATGCAAACATACACCTGCACAGATGCATGCAAATGCACTTGCATATGCATACACACACAAACACACAGAGCTAAGTCACTACTGTGAACCCGTCCTGTCTGTTTCCCTTTTTCATAACACAGTATGTTTCTCAGCTTGCATAGAAATGCCATCAGTCTGAAGAACTTCTATTGTACTCGCTGGCAGGGTGCTTGTGGTGCACTTGATGGAACAAAATAAAAGTTTAAATTGATCATGGTAATGTGAAATTTGACAGAGCAAAACGTTCTCTCTGAGACAGCTTTGATGTTTTCACTTTGTTTCAATGTTTGATGTCAGGGTTGCACATTGAGTAGATGTATACATGCACGGTTATGGCAGAAAGATGCCTCCCAGTGCTATCTTTCATCCTCACTTACTTCCTTGACACTTCTTTCATTTAAAATTCCATTATTGCCATATCCTGGTTTTTCTAACAGAATATGTAATCACCATGTTCTGCAATAAAGACGAGATTTTGAGGTTTGTGTAGAGCAGAAATGGTCACGTCTACATCTATCTCCAAGCTTGGCGTAGTGCTTGAATTGTCTACTTGTATCCGATGTAGCTGTTATTTTATATTATTTGTTTATTTGGATCTACAAAAAGAAGTATTATGCAGGAATTCAGAAAACAGAACAAGCCAAATGCACATGGAGGTCTATGTTCACGAGTAGAGAAGCATCACATATGCTATAAATCTCTGCTAATTTGAGACTTTTTCAGATCCTTTTTGCAGTATTGTGCTAGTGACCTCCCTGTTTGTCCTTTGTACGGTTGGCTGACACAGCCCATCAGACTGTACTGTACCTGAACTACTTTTGACGATCTGGCTGTAACCTCTTGGCTGCTTTTCTGCCCTTTACCTCATCAGACCTTGGAATCAGCGGCAAACCTCTCACCGAGGATCTACAACCTACTTGATGGAGCTTATAGGTTTGAGAGCGGCTCTAGGACTGGGGGTTGCCACTTTGCGCTCGAGATGGGAAATGCTCTGAGGTGATTTTTAAAATTGGAGCGAGAGCACACGAGGTATAGCTGTCGAATGAGATTTTGAGAATGCGGGCATTCATGTTTCACATCACACCCAGTACGGTACACGGCGCTCTGGAATCCGGTGGGGACAAATGATGGACTTGAAAAGGCTACAGTCTCGTTTTTGTAGCTGCTTTTTCGCATTTTCCTCCAGCAAATGGTTTAGGTGCAGATCACATTCAGTATATTATTATTCTCCTCTTGTAGCCCACTGTGTTACCTCAAGGTGAGCAGCCTACCACTGTAAGTAATACAGAACATATGCCTTTTGTCCATAATACCAGACAGGGACTACCACTCAACTATTGAACCTCCTGTTAACAGGCTTTGGTCACCAACATAAAAGCAATACAACTTGTGCTGTGTGTGTAAAATGTATACATAAAGTAACAGTATAAAAGTTCAAAGATATTTACGGCTGTTGTTGCATAGCCTGTGCTGCTGCTTATGCCACCCTTGGTACAGCTGAACACATCCCTATCAGTATTCATATCCAACACCACAGTAAAATGAAGTCAGATCCTGATAGGCTCTGTGTGACTGTGGCACCTGTTGCCCTATTGGCTCAGCCTGTGGATTGATGTCTTCCCTTTGATGAAACAAGAGCTCATGTCTAGACTATACAATGGGCTCTGTCACCTTGCCTTTCTACCGCAACACATCGAAAGTGTATAAGTCACCAAGCATTCACACGTTTTTTTCCTCTGAACAGAAATGGATTACGTGCTTATTAGTAGGTCTCTATATGACAGACATGGTAATATGTTTTAATGAGCTTGATTCCCTTGGGCAGTGGAATAAATTTCTCAATTTGGTCAATGTATTGTCCCAGGGCAAGGGGAATAAATAACCTGTTATATGAAGACATGCCAAATTTTATTTGAATGATGCATTTTTCGGTCCCACTTTTGTCAAAGGTAGCTCAAGGGTTCTGCTGGCTGAGCTTTTCTTTGTCTTTCTTGTGCATATGCTAATTTACATGTGTGCCATATGAGCCAAGATGCGTACAGAGCTCGGGCTGAGGGATTGAAGCAAGCTTTGTACTAAAATTCTGCCTATAGTCCCTGTCCCTGCTACCCGTGCCACCGCAACAATTCCCCCATCCATTTGACTCGCACAGAGTGGCAGATTTCTTTTGCCTTTCATGAGCTGTTGAAAGCCACCGTCACTCGTTTTAAATTTCTCGTCAGTTCAGCTAAGTACATCTTCAAAGCAGCAACCGGGGCTGGCTGGTATGGGTGGGGTTGAAGTATATGAATGAAAGTTTAAGAGAAGAAGAAAGAGAAACAGGGTAGAGGAGAGGAGAGAAGAATAAGATACAAACACTTGGCAGCTTTTGTGTACATGCCTGCTGACATACACTGAAAACTTGACGCATGCAAACACTTAGTTGCATAGAGCACTTTAAAGATCAGGATGCCATCTATGGTCAGCGATGTGCAATCAAGGTCAAAGGCAATTAAAAAGACTGGTATATTGCTATAAAGGTAATAGATTTGAACATATGCAGTGAATTCTCTGTTTTCACCCATGAAAGCTTGAGCCAAGGTTCATGCTTTTTTCGCTATATATACATTCAATCCATTTGGTTTTTGTTTTCACATAGCAATTTCAGTGTCAGACTAAAGAACTTTACGTCACATAGCTACAATCTATTTTCTGCATTTACTTGACATTGATTTGTAGACAGGTGTGTGTCGAATGGTGGGTTGCCAATTCAGCTGGTAGCCTTTTTCCATTTGAATGGTGAAAAATGAATGAACGGATTCATTTCATTGCCACTGTGCTACTATTATTATTCTAGCTTGATTACCAGGGGCAGACACTTCAAGTGCTCTCCTGTTCTTCTATATCCCTGCTCATCTTCTCAAGAAATACATTGAAACCTTCTGCATTTTTATGTGTTTTTAAATTTTGCTTTTTAGTACTTCACCAGAACATATTTCTATTAAACACTATGTCTCTTCCGTCCCTTTGTACAACCTTGGCTCATTTTTTTTAATGTTTTGGTTTCTTTTTCTTCTTCATGTGTGTAGTGACTGTTGATAGCCAGCTGTAACTTCCTGCTATTTGTCTGCAAGATCAAACCATCCAAAAAAGCACTGAAGCAAAGCAAACCTTTTCTTTTGGCTGGGCAAAGGTTCATCTGTTTGGTGCAAGCCATGATCCAGGAGAGGGATTCTTACCTGCAGTTTGGGTTTTCGACTAAACTGGAAAGTCCAAAAGCCCAAATCAGGGCATTAGATGTGAGTGGTTCTGTTATATACTGCTGCCTTCAATAGACCACCCACTGAGTGTTAATTTTAGTATTTAGTTTTAGTCTGTAGCATTACACATATTTCTGAAACATCTATTTCATTACGGTAAGAGATCTCTTTAATTAATTTGTAGCCGTTCATGAAAACAAATTGTGCATTGAGAAATTTGAGATCTAAATCTGGGGTCACAGGCCACATGAGGTTGAACACTCACAGAACCATTTTCAATTGCAAACACATCCGCATGCTCACACACAGAGCGGCAGCAACAACGTGAAGAGCTTTTTGGCTTAGCCTTTAATTAGGCCAGCACTAAGACACACTGAGAGGCCAGCATGTTCCATCCCGCTGCCCTTCCATCTCCCCCGAGCCCTCTCAACCTCACCCTAGGCAAATTCAGCTAAGCCTTGGCTGCTGATCAGCATACACAAATGCATACTCTTCCACACAAGTTTGCCACACAGCACCAGTTCTCATATGCACAGGCAGATGTGTGCACTGTTTCAAACACGTGTTCACTTGGTGTCTTTGTCCTGTCCTCAATGAGACTGGCACATGCCCTCCGGTCTATTGCCAATATGTAACTCCCACTAAGGATTTTGTTAATTACAGCTTTGAAGAGGAAACGCTTTACCCCATATTTGTCCTTTCCTTCCCCATTTCATTGATTACAACTCCAGTTGTTTATTTGTAGATAGCTTACGTGGCAGTAGCCTTTTAAAAATCTATCTGCTTTGCGCTCTCTCTTCCCCTCCTCCTCCTAAACCCATTCTCCCTTTTTTGATAAAGGATTGGAAACAGATAACAGAGGAGGTGGTGCAGGACCGACCTCTCCACAGCTTTGTGGCTAAATCACTAAAAGGAGATGGATTGTGCCTCTGCCGCCAAATTTTCTCCCTATGGCCCAAGTCACTACTGTGTTTTGTCTCAGGCTCAATGTCCTTGGAGCAGTCTGAAGAACTACGGAAAGACTCACTTCAGGTAGCTGGTCAATGGTCGAGGAGTAAGTGTCGTAAGAAAAGAATGGAGAGAAGAGAAGGAAGGTGAATTGAAGAGAAGGGGGACATTAATTATAAGGTTGACACATTCAATAGAGGGCTAGAGTCAAACCACCTGCCAGAGGGAATTGGAAAACCGCAACTACCATTCCAATATTGGAACCTGGTTGCAGTGACAAAGACTGTCTGAATTGGAGACTATGCTATCTGTCTCATAGTGTCTTAGACTTTATGTGGGCCTTTTTGTATAGCGTTTTGTTCAAATGGGAGACAAATTAACTGAAAACCCAAAATGAAGTTTCTTAGTGTTGGGACTCAGTCCTCAGATCAGCTTCCACACTCTCAGGAGTAGATATTTGCAGGTCTGCAGTCTTCGCAGAGAGATAATGTTCTGGTGGTTTGGTGAGTAATGACACTATGGTAAAGTGATGGTCCAGATTTGGAAGTAGGTATTAATAGTCAACCCATTTATATGTTTCTGCAAACCAGGCATATGTATCATCTCAGTATTTTTGAAACAAAAATACCCTACTTGGATAGGGTTAAGCCTAAAATGGCTCACAGTGTATTTATTAACCTTTTGACATCCACTCTTTTCATGGAGTCTTAACTAGGGATGCACTGATCCTAGTAAAAGGAAGTTTTTCATTGCCATTGTCACCAGTCAGTGTCACCAGTGTTTGGCCTTGGAGGATTCTGTTGGGTTTCTGTAAATTGGCTTGAGAGTCTGGTTTCGACTGGCTCTGTATGTAAAGTGTCATGAGATAACTTTTGTTTTGATTAGGCTCTATAGAAATAAAATTTGGTAGATTGATTTGACTGATGAACTGATGCATCAACTGAACATTAGTATCACCATATAAGATATCATTTCATTAATGGCAGTGGTTGATATGTATTTCTGTCATACATAAATGTTTATTCATAAATTTGTAAACTTGAGTTTGTGGTCATACTAATATAATGTAATGATGGGCTGAAAGATTTTGAATTGGGTCACTTACATATTCTTATAAGCATAAAGGTGATTTTCCTGGCACAAAAGGGATGTACATAACAACAAAAATAAAATAAAAAGACATTAACATTATATTTGGCTGTTGGCCACATTGTCAATTTAAATATTGGTACCAGCCTAGAATTTTGCAGTTGATGCAACCTCAACCTAAGTTGGGTGTAGGTTTAGACTCAACAGACCTGTTCTCCGTTGACAAAAGGCCAAGACTTCTCATTGAGGAATGACACTGGTTACAATGGTAACATTCAATTTGGGCTAATGGGTTGTAATAGTATGCCATCTTCTCATTTTAATATTTCTAAAGCCATTGTGACCATTCCTGTCCTCTACTGACGCTTCTCTGTATACACTTTAGCATTATTTGACCAAACCTACATCTATGCATAAATCAGACTTACACAGGAAGTAAGTTTTATGAATTTTCAGTCTAACTTACAGTATTATTACCCATACCTGTAGTTCTGTCACTCAAAGCCAATTTTTCAAAGGAAAAAACTGACCCCCCGCTACCTCAAATAATACAGCAGGACCACCATCAGAGGTTGGCAGTGCATAGGTGAAACCCCGCAGGGAGCTAGTTTCAGACTCCCTGTAATGTACGGCCGTCACCATGTGCTGATTGCTACCATAAATGGTCGACAGAGTGGTGCACTTAACTGTGGACCCTGGCATATTTTATAGGTTGTCACAGTGAAATAAGAACTACCTGTCAAAACCAATCACTTCATCAAGGTTGACAATGATGGCAGGTCTCAACTTAAATTGGAGGGCTGTTTAGCAAAAATGCAGGGCCACATGGAGTGCTGCCTTAAATGTTTCTGTAGACCTGAAGTTGTCAGCTCAGAGGGAGGCAGCAGTGTACATATTTGATTGAATTTTTTTCTCCTGTTTCATTTCAGCCAGCATTCGGTGAGTGTATGCGTTTCTCTCCTTTTTTTTTCTGCAGTGCACATTTAAATATTTCTCTTCATCAGTTGTGCAAAGGAATTCCTTATGAGTTAATCAGCGAGATGTAAAGGTGTTTTATGTAGGTGTTGTGGCAAACTACATCAGGTTTGTCACAAATACTGTTGGCTAGGATGGAAGGTTGCTATGCCAACCACAGCACAGCTGGTGTAGCTGTGGAGGAGACAATACGGCTGTGTTTCAGTGGGCAATCATCAAATTCAGACAAAAGCAAGGCACAGAGCAAACAAAAAAGGTCATCAGGCATGTTTATTCACAGTTTGATTTTGATCTCAAAAACAGAGATCTGTATTGTCAGCTTGATTGTGTTGTTTGTTTTCCCCTGCGAGGAAAAGCTATCACGGTGTATTGCATCTGAGGTTCAAGTACTTTTCTATTTGATGTTGTCGATATCAAAGGGAAGATTAGCCCTGCTTCATACAAGACGCTGATTCCTTTTAGCATCCGTCCATCCAGCTCTCTAATCCATATTCTTCAAAGGCAGGTGGGCATCTGAGACACAGATTCTCAAGTTATTTTTATAAATAGAAACTATCTGTAATTGAAACACACAGCCGCTATGTCAGAAGAATGGGTTATTTGACAGGGTTGGCATGGAAGTGTAAGACTCACTCTTCCTCTTCAGTAACGTTTTATTTGTACTTGTCAGGTTCCATTTAAAACTGCTATTACTGTGTGTGAGAACGTCCATATAAGTGCTACCGTAATTATCACTTTCTACATTCTCTGACTTTCTGTTAAATGCTGCCAAAGAGGAAGAAGGTGAAGAACTTCAGTGGCTTTTTTTAATCATCATTTCTTTAACATCAGACACGTGCTACTAAGCAAAACAGCATCATCGGTTGCTTGGATTTGGTCCATCATATTGTATTCTATACGCAGCTGGTCTGAGGCAAACAAACCGAGATGGTACAATCCATTTACCACTGCAGTTTGTTGACATCATGTGAAAAATAACTTTGCTTCACTATCTGCTTCACTAGGAAGCCCCTTCTTTTATTCAGCCAAAGTGTTTAGGCACCATGTATTCAGCACTCAACCGAAAAACAGGTAAATTAAAAGGTAAAAGCAGACTGTATACTCTCAAACACTACAAGATGGCTGATTAAATTATGTAATTAAAAAACACACAAATGGTCTTCCTCAAGTGGATGCTGCAAGAAGAAATTTCAAGATAGAAGCATCATTGTATAACTAATGATTCTTGAAAAACACTCTTGCAGAAACACAATTATGTTTTGTAATAATCATAAAGCTGTCCACACATTGATTCATGCTATCATTTATGTATATTGGCATTGAACAGGAGTACACCTCTTGTCTACCGTAACTGAATAAAAATGCATTGTCTAAGGTGTGGAAAATACTTTAGTTTGGATTGTGTGTCATTTTTTTAATCATATCTTTAAAGACTTTCTGTTTTAACCTATGCCCTGGTATTTTTCCACACCTCCAGTGCCTAAACCTAATAATACTGTTGTCAAAGTCAGCTTTTATTGCAAATCGAGTTGTTTCAGTGGTGAAAATTGAAGTAATTAAATTATGTAAATTAATATTTAATAATTTCTGTTGAAATAAGCTGTAATACTAAATATTACATTTATAACAAATGCAGTTTGGCTTCATATGAACATAATTTGTGAGAGAAAAGATTTGATAGTTGTTGAAATATTAAAATGTTTTGAAGGCTGCTAATTACAAAATTGAAGAGCTATTTTTTTAATCAAAGACCTATTATCTGTATTCATCCTCTAGAGCTGGTGTGTCTCACACCAAATACTGTATTTTTTACTCAATTTTGTACATTTAAGTCATCTCCTCCTCTTCACTTATAAATGCTAACACCAGAGTATTCCATCTTGGGATATTTGGCCTCTGATATGTGGCTGCTGTTTGTTTTGCAGTGTAACTTTTTGGTGCAGTAGTCTCCGTCTTCACATTAGCAGCATAATGTACAGATCTAAATAATAACAGGTGCTGTAAAAGATGCACCGTTTTGTTGTTGTAAAATCTAAACTTTTCCCACTACTTGAATCCAAAAAAGGCAAGTTTGTACAAAGTCCAGAATGAGTAATTGGGTCCAACGGGGGGTTGAGTCATAAAGGCCTTGGGATAAGATCAGTGGATGAGGTTGCTGTGTGTTGTATTTGTGTATGAGGGCCTTTCAGTTATTTCAGAGAAAGGGGGAGAGAGAGAGAGCGAGCGAGAGACAGACAGACAGACTGGGCAGAAGTGAGCGAGAGGAGTTCTGGGCTCTCCGTGAAGCCTTGGCAAAGGCAGACAGGCTGCACTATCCTCTGGGGAAGATTCAATTATAAATGATGCTTCCACTCGGAGCCATCTTGGAATCCCTTATTCTTTAGGAGATCTTCTTCACCTAATCCTCAGCAGGGTTTGGTGTGGCCTGTCTCTGAAGTGATATGCCTCACACACATTGTGTGTCATGCATTATGAATGATGGGAAGGAGACACTCATGTCCTAATTTCGCTGAGAGCAGTGTGAACATCAACACTTGAGCTGACAGAATGCTAATTTTCACCAAAGAAAGAGGCAGGATTGAGTCAGGGTTTACAGAGCTTTTGTGTGAAAGTGTCCCAAATATTTATTTGCAATCTGTGACATCTCAAGCTGCCTTTGCTCTACCTTTAGCTGCCCACCTTTGTGAATCCGTCTCTTCCTCTTTTACCCGTCATCATACTGCATCTCTCCTACCTCAGACTTTCTTCCCTTTCATCTCTGTGCAACGTCTCTCTCCCCTTTCTAAAAATTCTACTGGTGGCAGCGTGCAGCATTAAAGTCAGCAGACAGGTCTTCTTTGTAGCCTAGAGTGCTGCGTGGATCTCAGCTGCAAACCCCCGCCACCACCCTCCACTCCTCTACACACACCCTCCCTCCAGTCTCTGAAATCCTCTTCAGACCCCCTTCTCTCTTCCTCATCCTCTTCCTTTTCCAACCAGAGAGAATAGGAGCTGACATCTCCAGAGAAGCGAGAAAAAAATCATTTAAAGCCCTTCCTCTCTGTCCGCTTGCTGCTACAACAGAGAAGAGTGTCAGTAATGCAGGGGGGGAGAGAGGAGCGAAGAGGGCGGGAGGGTGAGACTGGCTATCAGAGTTTTGCAGTAATGAGGGGGGAGTTGTTATGGCTCACCTTCTGCTGTCCAAGTCTGTGTGTAGGGTGTATTTTCACTTCGGTGTACTCACATTTGCGCCTTTGCAGTGTTACATGAAGTGGGGATACATGACTGCTTTGTTAATGGGCATCTGTGAGTTGATCTTCCTGTTCTTCTCCAGCGATCTGACATTACAAAGCCAGTCTGAAGAGAAGGGGAGTGAGAGGGGGATTGGAACATCTCAGACTACACCACTTGACTCTCCATTTGCATTCCTCTATTCTCCATGTCTTCCCTTTCTCCTTTTAGCAGAAGTGATTTTCTCCACTCTCTCTTGTTCGCTCGCCCCACTTCTGCACCAGTAACATAATACAGGTGGCAAATCAAGCAGTTCATCATGAAAATATGTCAAGTATGTCCCCCGCCATTGAAGGGTGACGAAAAAGATAAGAACTTTCTGATTGAGCCATCTCACCGTGTGGCGCATCAATGGGAAACCATCGTACCTCAAGTGTTCTCGAGCACAATCTAATTATGTGCATTACAGAATAATAAAGCTACAGGGAAGAACGTGTTGTGGAAGGTGTACAATAATAATTTTCCAGTTGGTTTGGTCGACCACTTGCTTGCTGAAATCGGTTCCAGGAACATAATCCATAAATGAGGGCTGACAAATATCACCTTGTGGGCCAAATGTACTGGTGCGTTGAGTCAGCAAATCCTGCCCAATTTCCACCCTGGTGAAAGGCTATAAGTGTGGTGAAGAAAATATTAGAAACACCTCTAAATATAACACAAAATCACAGTAGCACCATATGGTAAATTACAGGCTTCGGTTAAATTAACACCTCTCAAAAACAGTGAAAAAAAATAAAAAATTTACTGTTGCACATTATCACCGTCAGGATTTGTCTGCGAGGCTGTTGAATCAGACCGCATCACACGTAGGCTGGTGTACCTGTAAAGTGAATGTACAGTAGGTTACACCAGCCCAGTAATTCCCCCCTCCGCCTCCTGTTGACATTGGATGTTTTCTGTCACACCTGCACTCCCCTCAACCTCCCTGCACTGGCACCAACAACAGAATCCGACTCAGCTGTCAACACTAAATATCACTGCCGCAGAGAGGCTTGGCTTCTCTTGGCGTTGGTGCTCTGACTGCTCAATCCCAGCGAGTGGAGCCACTGCCCAGCGGCTCTGACTTCATCATCCTGGCTATTGGCGCCCAAGCTGCAGCAGAAGCCGCCTGAGCCTCTGCCTCGTTTTGTTGCATTTGTTAGTGGGCTCTGGCTCATAAAGTAAGAATATGACTCTGACAAAATGTTTTACAATGTAGCGTAATCCATGCAATCCTCTGAAGCACTGTGTAGACTGGGAAATAACTTTCTTAGCCATAATTGTAGCCTGTGTTGTTTTGTCTTCTTTTGCCATCCCTATGAGTCATCGTAACTTTTATTGCAGAGTTATCCATACATAAATGTACATATAATTGACTGAATTAGGCTAAAAATACGTGCATATATAGCTAATGGCCAGTGCAAGTGAGTAAACATAATATGCATTTTACAATATATTCTTGGCACATATATCATAATATAGCTCTGACTGCCTGCTCATACATTCAGCTTCTCACTACATGGCTCTGTCCAACGTATTTTTTTTTTTCCCTCATTTTTTCTTCCACTTCTATTACTCCTGTTTTTTGGCGCGTGAATCCATATAGTGTGGTAATGCTACAGCTTATTATAACAGGGTAACAGACAGTGTAAATCATTCAAGGCTGGTTGTTTTCTTTACATAGACATTCTTCACAGCACACTGCCCTTCATCAATCATATTCTGCATTTTGTTGGTGTCAGTGAGAGATGGGACAAATAGACATGTGGAGACAACTTAGAGACACTTAAAAACACACATTTAACTTGAATTTACTTTATGTGCCACAGACAATGGTGAATTGAGTGCATTTCCTCAGGTTCTATATTTAAGTAAATTTTTTGAGGAACCTTTACATGAATATTTGCATTTTCAGCTACTTTATATTTACATTCAATTATGTTTCACAGCCAAATATTATACTTTTTACCTTCTTTTAGTAACTGCAACGACCAACGCCTTTACCAGTTGCAACATTCCATACAACTATTTCTAGATGAAGAGTTGCAAAAAGTCTCCTGCACAGAGTTGAAGTTTTAAATAGGACTATAGTTATTTGCAGTGTTTTGGAACTAGTGCAAATAAATATATCATTGCAAGTTCGATTGTGTTCAGAAGTATTTTAGCAACTTTTTGGACCTTTACTTGCAATAGACAGGGTACTTTTGCACCATGCTATTGCTACTTTTACTTGACCTGAGTGTATTCTCCACCACTGGCTGTAGAAATACATTAAAAGTCCAACAGCGTCGGTGCACACACATGTGTATATACATTTTGGTGTAAACTTGCTTCCAGCAGCTAATTGAGGATAGCACAACAAAGAGTGAGAGAAAGGAAGCGAGAGAGCTTTCAATCACCAGTCTCGTCCCTTGCTCGATCCCAGAGGGGAGAGGCAACAGTTGGAAATATGAATTATGAAATGATAAGAGGCTGTAAAATGGAGATAAATCCTGGTGATTACACAGCTCAGTATCTCACAATTCGATTCCTCTGTCGATGATTCTTTATTGTAGTTGTGTGAAGGACAGCAAGTCTAATAATTCCCCATGTATGAAGCACGGCGGGGGAAAGTATTGTGATGATAGAGTTCTTTTGAACGTGATTGAGGAGGCAATTACATTTTGCATCTCACTTTCAGTATTTTTTTAAGGCTTCTCTTTCTTTTCCTCATTCTCCGATGGCAGAAAATTCGACCACATCAAACCATGTTTGTCTTCTTTTTCCATCCCCTGGGGTGCCAGCGCTGCAGAAAGCCCAAGAGATAACAAGGGAAAAGACATAAAAGCATATAAACAACACACACACACCAAGGAGAAAGAAGAACGGGTGCTTGCGTATGTGTGTGCTGGCTCATGTCTATGCAGATGACTGTGCATGTGTGTGTGTGCGCATTCATACCAACACAAAGAGTTGAAGTTTAGTGCATTTACCCACTGCAGTTCTGTGCCTCATGGGTAAAAGGTAGCTGGCAGCGCCACCTTTTTCTTTTGTGGTTGGTAATGCACACATATATGAGCACACAAGAAAAAGAAAGAAAAACTCTTGACCGCTGCATCCTTGCAGACTTTGTTGTTGGACAGACAGTACTAGTCTTTAACTGTGTGCCTCTAAAACACAGGGTTTTATCGCAGCATGGTGTAAAGCCTGAATGCAACAAATTACCCATTTATAGCAGATGTCCACATGCTGCATCTTTGCTATTTTTGCACTTTCATGTGGAACATTATCACCTTGTGCAGTTGAAATGTGTTAAAAGAAGAGTGAATGTGCATACACCAGTTAAAACATACATAAATCATTTGTTCTGTAAATCATTATCTTTATATACAGTACGTCAGTTAAGTGTATGGTTTTCTTAGCTAGTAAACCTGTCAACACAGCAAATAAATGATGGGATGTCTTCTTTCTTACCATTCCATTTTTCATGTGGGATTTACAGTGGTCATGACTTTTCATCATTTCTGTTCCTCTGTGAGAAAAAAATACCATGCCCTCTCTTTTTTCTTTTCTTTTTTTCCTTTTTTTTCCCCCCTTAGCTGGGCAGTGTCACGTGGGGGCCTGAAGGACAGGACATGGTTCTGTTCTGCAGACAGGTGTCCTGACCTTCTGTCTGCTCTCCCACGCCACAGGGGACCTCTTCGAAATGGAGGCCAAAGCTTTGACCTAGTCTCTCATCTACAGTTTGTCTCTAAACGGAGGCACACTGCAGATGCAATGAATCACAAAGCCAGAGAAAAATGCATCAGTGCAGTGCTTTTATATCATAACTAACTCGCCATAGATTTCGCTCTTTTGGATGGGTTTTATTGTTAACATTGACTGGTAGATCAGCGTTGGTCATTTCTGCATAGGAGTTCCTATCTTCTATCCCTTCACTCATAAGAGCACCCATATGCTACAATTAGATTTCAAATGGCCTCCCTCCAATACCCACTGGCCACAGCAAGATTGCATTATTCAAAGATGGGAGATGAAAGTCCCCTCTGATCCACCAAAATAACATCTTGTGCAGTAATCTGTTTGTAGATTTGATTCCTTTGATGATAATTTCCCTGAAGTTGGCTTTTCACCAGGGCTTCGCAGCTGTGAGTGGCATGTATGTTGAATGTTGTTTACGAGCCCGTCGTTGCAGCGTTGTAAGTAACTCTGACAATACTTTGGCTTAAAAAGTACCGACAGTCGGCAGGATAGCAGATAAAAAAATATGTTGGCATTATGCAAAAAGAAAAGCACAACTAAAAACAAAGCAAAACGACTTTCACAGCCATATTTCAAGAAGCAGAGAATCCAAGTTTTACCCAGCTGCTTTACAGTATTTGACTGAATGAACATAATGTATTACAGTGTGTTACAGAAATGTAAGTGTGCTGTTTCCAAGAAAATCAAGGACTGAAATGTGTTGGTAAAGACTAAGAATACAGACTGAATTTATTTTCTACATAACGGTACCATTTGCAACATTTTGTACAAATTATCAGCCGTGAATCTGAGGTTTATGGCCAGACTACATAATATAATATAATATAATATAATATAATATAATATAATATAATATAATATAATATAATATAATATATTCTCAGAGTGGGCACTTGTACGTGTATGTCATACTATATATTGAATCATTAATTGTAAAAAGAAGAGGTTAGAACCACTGTGCTGTGATGTTAGTTATTTGTGGAGTGATGTCTTGAAACCTCAATCTTGTTCTTTTGCAGTTGTCATCCTGTTTGTATCCTGTTTGTTTTAGAACCAGAAGTGACAATATTTGAACAAGGAGGTGGGGCTGGAAAAGTGTGAATGGTGATAGATGAACCTCACCAAGCTAACACTATGGCCAGCCTACTGAAAACACCACCTACGGAAAATGTCAGTGCTACTGAGAATTTTCAGCGACTTGCTAAATGTTAATGTTAATGCACACAGCTGGCAGTAATATCCACTTCAAGTAATGTGTAAGTGCAATAATTACCAAGCTAGCTGAGTGACTATGTTGTACAATACCAAATAGAGGCTAATATTAGTAGATAATTACTGTAATGACATACCTTAACAAAATCTATTGGTACTATTGTAAGGGCACCTTTTGAAATACAACAACAGGAATACTACTACTACTAATAGTAAATAATAATAATAATAATAATAATAATAATAATAATAATAATAATAATAATGGATTAGATTTCTATAGCACTCCATCATTCATTCCCTCTCACATTCACATACTGGTAGAACTTTAAAGTCACTGAACAGATGTAAGTAAAATAAAAAAAAATTTAAAAAAGAAAGAAAATTGAACTCTGTCATCTATTGTCACACTATTCTTTCATACTGGCTTCATTTTCAAGCTGTAGTTGTTGCCCCTTAGTAAATTAACTCACTTTTAACATACTAGGGCCCTGTCTAATGACCACAGGTTTAAAGAATTGAGTGCATATATGCTAAATATATTAAAAATCTTAAAACATGCATTTCTTCTGATTAGATTCTTTATTTTAATCATTTTCATTTTAATGATATTTGTATCGGTGTTTCCTGTAATCACACCTTCTGTGGAAAATCCCTGTCACTGGAAAGGCCCTTTCACTGTATGGTGGAATTTTTATGATAAAACTGTTGACCTTGAATGTATTACTGCATTACAGATTTTCTTCCACAATTGCCGTCCATACAGAGCAGTCCTTTAGCACCATTGACATGTTTCAGATGAATATTTAAAATGATGCCATACTTAGCATACAATGAATTAATATGCAGTGGACTTCCTCTGTGTGTGGAAATACAGCCGGTGCAGTCTGGGCCCAGCAGGTTGTTAGGGAAATGTGCTACATTTTGCCGATCTCGGGTTCTCTCTCTTCTCTGTACTTGTGCAGATAATCACCCACTTGTGTGATTGTATGTGAGAAGCCATGATGCTTGTAAGTGTTTGTGTGTATGCACATGTGTTTGCACACTTTTATACTTGGGCATCACGATGTGCATTTGAGCCTGTGTTAGCCCGACTGTTTGCGCGTCTGTGTGCGTGTGTGAGTCAGTCTGTGTGCGTGTGGCTGCCTGTGTGTGTTTCATGCTGAACATTGTCTTCTTGAAACACTAAGCAAATCTCCTCAATGTGATAATTGGCTCCCCGGGGTGCTTATATCTTTGCTGCTCATCATCGTCATCCCCTCCAGAAAAAAAAGAGTGTGTGTTAGATGAGATAGGCGAAGTTTGCTCGTTTGCTGGGAAAACTGATCCCAAGTCTGCCTGAACTCTTTTGGCAAGAAGAAACTTTGAGGCAATGAGACAGCCAGGCCAGATCCGGTGCAACCTGGCTGCAGGCTGCTATCTGCTGTCTTCGTGGCATCAGTGCCTTGTTTGCAGCCAGACGTTATGCCATAGAGGAAATGTGCTATTTTGAGGCAGGTGAAAGATGATGCAAAGATAAGCTTCAGTTGTTAATGTCATTGAGAGATTATTTCTTTTTTTTTTTCTTTTTTTTTTTTTCAGAATAAAGGCGTCTGTGTTAAAGCAGCCATGTACGGTCATTAGTTACAAGAAGTGAAACCATCGTTTGGGGGTTTTGGATGCTTCACTTGTTAAGATATTTTTATGTCACATTGATAACCTTAGCTGGTGGCTTGCAATGCTGACACCAGAGGTGTAAAATGTAGACCTGTTTGTGTGCCTGAAGGCAAATAGAGACACTCATCTGGTTGAGAGCCTCTCCCTCTCTCTTACTCGCTCTCATCCATATGTTCGTGCAGTCTCCGGGGTATTATGGACCACAGAGCAGATTGTTGGCCGCTTCATTGGGGAAACAGTGGGACAGCTGGGCACCCATCACAAGGCCAAACAGATGTTCAGGTGACTTGGAGAGGAAGTGAATGGAAAAGTGAGGAACAGCAGGGGGGGAGACAGGGGGAGAGAGGTGATATGGAAGAAGGGGATGCAGAGGGATGATGGAAGCTGGGAAAAAAGAATTAATACGTTGATGCAAGAATGCAGAGACTTCATTAGCAATCCCCTGTCGGCCTCTAAGGTGGGCCAAATGCTTTCCACTATCCTTAGGCCACAGGAGTCTGTTTCGTCTTCCATATTGATTCGCCCACTAGTCTGTCTGCTGTAGGTCTAATGCCTTTGATCTCTTGATTATCTGTGCCTAAATGTGGATGAGATGGCTAAGCAGCTCAAGGATTCTGTGCTTTAATTCTGATGCACCTTAGGGAACATTCATAAGTTGGAACCGAATCCAACCCTGCAACCAAATAATGCAACTTATTTTTTCCTTCTTCCGTGTGACGATTAAAAAAAACGGAAATGCACAACCATCTTCCTCAGAAATTGTGGCTCACAGTCAGACTTGATCCAATCACAGGCTTTAATCTGACACAGATCTGCATAGAGGCTGATGTAATAACAAAAATTTTCATTCTGGTGCGCCTCCTTACCCCCAGTGGTACTGAGGCCCTTTTTTTCTATTCTGCATTTGTCAAATTAGACCCAACGAAGGTTCTTCGATTTTTTTTTCCCTTCTGCCTTCTCTTCTTTCTTGTGCCAGCCTTTGTTCTTTGGTTGCAGGTCTCATATATAATACATGAGGATTGGGAGACTTATCCGGTTCTGACCATACTGGCTGTTATTCCCTGGAAAGGGACTATATTTAAGAGCTGGATAGGTCATAGATGGCGCAAGGGGAGGTACTGACTTCTACCCGAAAGGTGGTGGCGAGTGAATCTTATTAAAAATCTAAAGTGGCTCACTGACACAGTTACATGAAAGCAGTTGTAAAAAAGCTGAAAAAGAATCACAGGTGTTTATAGAAATAGTGTGGATGTTGTCACAAATGTGTCAAGCTGGTGACACTGTACTTCCTAGTGCCTCGTTTGTAGATCTTTGTACAGGGGTTTACCTTTTCTGTCCATTTGTCACTTATTCTCCTACATCAAATCTCATCCTTGTCGTTTTTTATTTGTTTTGTCTTCACAGCTGGCACCACCTACATTTTTGGCAAAGGAGGGGGTCTGATCACATACACATGGCCCAGTAATGAGAGGCCGAGCACACGGACGGATCGGCTGGCTGTGGGCTTCAGCACCACCATTAAAGACGGCATCCTCGTCCGCATCGACAGCGCCCCACGTCTGGGGGACTACATCATGCTCCACATTGTAAGTGCAGCTCTGCTCTGTTGTCCATTGAGAATTCTGCATTACTTAATGCTTAACACCACTTTAACTCTACTAAAGTCTGTTATTTAATTAGTCTGAGACTGGTACAAGCTAATTATGAACAGTTTCTTGGCCATTTAAGCATTTGCAACAATCACTGGCCGGCCAAGATGAAGATCACAAACAGGCCTGAGTCATTCCTCCATGTTTGCTTTTTGCAGTCTTAAGGCCACATTCAGCCCATCATACCGAAACCAAATTATACAAACAGTACAGATCCATAAAAGAAAAAAAGATAGCTCACCCCTCCAAGTCTTCTTCTAAGTCTCTGCTCACTTCCAGAATAACCCTACTTCTCCAACACATTGGAACTGACTCCCAGCATGAATAATAAATGCAGCCCTCCATACATATGCAGCGTGTTCCCACATGTTGGAGAAACATGATAGAAATGGGGGGGGGGGGGGGGTCTGTGAGTTGAAATTCGTGGCCAGTCGGCTGCACATCCTTACAGCATCTTAATACTCTCAGTTGTGACCTTGCATTTGACTGGTTTACATAAGCATTAAGTATTTACATAATCATCAACAGCAACCAGATGAATCCAGAGCGTCAAATCACTGCAGTGTAGGTATAGAGACGTGATTTGGGGGTGTTGAGTGGGGGGGTGGCGGAGTCTGTGCTGACGCCGTGCGAAATGGATGTGATGATGAGGAGGAGCTACAGTTGCTAAAGCAGATTGAAAGTCTTTTTCTTCTTAAAGAGCTCCCCTCATCTCCTGAGTGCTGGCCATGTGGTGCAGAAAAGCAGCCATCTGCTGCGCAAAGATGAGGGCCAACAACAAGCAGTTTCAGCAGCCTTTACGGTATAGAGCGATAACAAATATGTGTGTGTATGTGTACGCACGGGCAATTGCACATGCAGGTGAGACAGGAAGTGGAATGACTCGGATCAAGAGAGAATGATAAAGATGTACAGTAGTGAGTTCAGCCTGTGAGTTCAATGCTGGGAACGCCTCCCTGCTTTTTAACCCACTGAGTAACTGCAAGAACTTCTAAAGGATTGAAAGGAATTGCATTTTTAATTTAGTTTCTTTTTTACAAATCACAGCACAGCTAGCCAAGCGGGGTATCTCTTATAATTTGGCTGTAAGTAGTTGGGCGGTGAATGTCTTCATTCCTTCAGTCTCATGGCACTAATGAATTTATTAATAGAAAAAAGCAACAAGATTCGACCAATTCATTTAGATAAGCAGCATCTTTTGAACCTTGTATGTTTTTTGGGGGTAGTGCTGCGTGCACTGCTAATATTTTAAATGGTTTACTGACAGCTGAATGGGTACAAACAAAGTGGGTTCATTTAATATTAATTGTGACTATACCCTTAAACTGTAAATTACATGGTTGAAGTCAAGGCACTGCAAGGCTTATTTCTCTTTTAATTACACATGTATTGAACAGTGACCATATGAAGAAAATGGACTTTTAGCCACAGGTAAACATTAAATAATTAATTAGTCCTTGAGTGAATATTTAGCCGTAAGCCAGTGGATTTGATTACATCCTTAGAACAGTGCACAAATATGTGCCTTCCTCGTGTTGATATCAGGATGAAACATTCTTCAGTTTTGCAGTATCAGAATACTGCGACATTTAGGAAGGTCAACACAATACAGGTATTTTCTATTGCGTAGGTACAAAAACTTAAAAGTTTAATGTGTCTGGCGAGATTTTAACTGAGCTGAGGTTCCAGTCTGGCTTATGTTCACCTAAACTCGTAATGACAGATGTCAGGTCTCTGCTGTCAGTATTATGCATTTAGTAATGAATCTTGGGGAAAAGGTTAAAGGCATTACACCTGCCGATTCTGGATATATGTCTAACCAAAGGTCTCATCTGGCCCTGGGCTATTACCTTAGCCTTTGCAATTATTAGGTCAGTACTTGAGAATCACCTCGCTAAAAGTGAGATAGCCACTCTCTAACATCGTTAATAGCTGAATATATAAGATGGTAGAGTTAACAAAAGGGCGTGAAAATAGGTTGTGTCCCATCTTCCACTTGAAAAACCCCTCAATCTGATTTAATAAAAGTTCACCAAGAGAACGTGATTGTTTTTGACCTTAACTTTGACGTGCTGTATGAATTTTACGCTCGTGACAAAAAGGGCACACATGGCGTTTTGGTAAGCATGCAGAGCCCAGAGCACAGTATAAAACAGACATTCTGAGGCAAGACCTAATCACTGACTCCCTTAGTCTTACTCTCCCTTCGTTTCTTCATTATCTCTTCTGCCTCCTCGCCGTGATTAGCTTACGGCTTGTTTGGCAATCGTGAATTAAAATGCTGATTGTAGTGTTTACATTTTAACTGCTAAGAACAACTGCATGCTTGGGTTGAAATCTGAGGGAGCAATTTGGGTAATTTGCGGAGGTGAGCACAACATTTCCCCACCACACTTCATTTACGAGATCATTTGATTTCTGAGTTTAAATGCAGAACGTTAAAAAGGACGAGGATACGAGAATAATTGAGTTTTATGTTGCATATAGAAAGTCATCACTTGAATCTTCTATTAAATTGTAAACCTAAAGCTGCGTGGAAAAACAAATATGACGAGACGTTTCTTCACAGGTTACTTTTAACTCAAAGATGAGCTAAAATAGGGGCTTTTTTGGCAGCACCACAGTGATTAGGAGTAATGTGTTTAGGTGTATGCACATATTAAAGTGTGAAGCGAAGTGTTTGCGTGTGTGTACGCTTAAATCCATGACAGAAAAACCTCTAAGCCGTCGGTTAGATGTGCCGGTCGTGACTCACAGTGGCTCACCAGGGACTGCACATGACTGCAGGTGAAGATTATTTAAGATGTAACAAACACAAACAAACACTCGCACAAGTCGTCACAGAGAAATCCTTCTAATCTCTGCTACATCATGTAAAGGGGGAAACTTTTTTTTTGTAATTAAGTGTAGAAACAAACAACAAGCAAACCAGACAGGACAATTAACCTTAAAGAAACGACGGTAAGTATTGTAGCATAAAAGCAGTTGCAGTGACCTTATTAGTGTGATTAATCTAAAAGAACTGTCAAATATTGGTGTGTTATTAAAGATGAAAAAGGCAGTGTGTTGTTTATCTTTGAATACACAACCAGGGATGTGGATGTCATCCATTTTAATCCCCGGTGTCTGAAAAATTAGAATGTAAATTGCAGGTAGATATTATGCAGCCAATAGCATCCAAAAAGCCACTCTTTTAGAAAGGAAATGAATATTGACAGGTGAGGCTGAAAGAGGAGAATCGCACGTGACTGAAAGCTTGAGCTGGTTTTCAATGCGTGGATGACGACCCCGCAGCCTTTTTTTTTTTTTTTTTTCTATGTCGAAAGTCTACAGAATGCGAGTTGAGGGAGGTTTACTTTAGTTCAGCATGGCTCCAGTGAGTCCAGATGAACTCACATCTGCGGAGACGTCGGAGGTGACAAGTTGGAGACAGAGGTAACGGAGGCAAAGAACGCTCCATCAATTTTCATGTCTGGCAGCTTTTTTAGTTTCCAATTAAGGGAGAAAATCACAGCACGACACCTGACAAGATAAAGGCACAAGCTCTCTGAGATGTAACTTAAAAACATGCCATGCAGTATACAAAGTCATTACAAAAAAAAAAAAAAACGGTAGATGAAAAAATGTGACATTTAAAGTCTTTATAAATCGAGCTGCTTTCGTTTGCACTTATCAGCTCTCCTTATTCTAAAGTATTTGATTTGAGGATGTGGAAGAAAGATTACCTGCAGTCTTGTTTTAATGGTTTTCACTTGTGTTTTACATGGGAATAAAAGCATATTTTTTCATGGATAACGGTCATCATAAAACAAACGACTGCTCATGAAGTTGTCGTTGACACTATTTTCATGTCATGTTAATCAGTGCTCATTAAAAATAAATGTTGTCACACTTCTCTAACCCTGGAAATAACTCCTTCAAAAACACACATTGACAACCAGTCAGGCTGCAGTTTTCTAATGGCGTTATAGCATGAGGAATTCCATTACCTCCTTGAGTTTTCCTCTCGTGTTAATTCGAGAAAAGGTTCGTCTGTTAGATAATTGAAACTGCTAGCGCAGACGAGCAGACACGTTCAGACGCAAGATGTGGAATGAGACGAGGAGGGAGATGGTAAAAGCCGTATCCATGTTTCCTTACACATGCTACACGCACACAGTACATACACTGCTACATGCATTTTTTTTTTCATTAATGCAATCCAGATGCATAATTAATTCATTACTTTAGTCACTTCTGTTGTTCCCCAAGCATCCGTCTGCCTCTTTTCCATCTGAATGTTTTTTATGTCGAACTGTGTCTGTTTCCCCGTCTGCCTACTCCCTCCCTCTGCCTCCTGCTCGCTCTCCCTCTGACAGACCTAATATAAGATGTTTGATGTGTACCTGTGTGCATCAGCGCGTATATGGCCAGGAATGTATTGCTTCTATCAAGTTACCCTACCTCGGCAGAGAAAGATAGATATTATCGCAGTTATGGCTCATGGCCTCTGATAACATTACAGCTTCTTATTTGACTTTGTATTTCCTTACCTCCCACATTTGATTCCCCCAACGGAAATAAATAGCTGGGAAAATATACCTCGCAGCTGTTTTCACAACTAGTTGCATGCGGTACACGCAGTCAGCATTATTACAACTTTGTTGATAAATAAGTATTTCTCTGAACAGCGGAGTCATTTTTATCTGATGTTTTTTTATTCAGATTTTTCCAGGTGATACAACAGACTCTATTACTTCCCCCTAAGACTGCTGTTTAAATAGGAAACTAGAATATCGTCGGCACTAGACACAGGGTCAAACACTAGCGGTCCAGTTTGGAGCCGTTACCATCATGTACACAGCAGTTTCATACTACAGACAGAATCAAAGAACATCTTGTTTATTTATAGTGGAATGGTGCTACATGCTCCACATTTCAAGGTCTGTTAGTCTGATGTATTTATTAAGAAACTGACTCAATTTATTACATAAACATTTACACTCAGAAATACAGGGTCACATAATTAAGTTAGAATGCTCACTCTTCAGCTGATATTATACAAATATGGCAGAAATTAATAGAAAACCTGTTGGGAGGGAGCATTCTTGGAGAACATTACAGAACATAGATATCGTAGAGTGGAGTACAATAGAAAAGAACTGAATAGAATGCCTTTATTGTCATTATACATATGTACAACAAAATTAAGAGACAACTCTCTTGTGGTGCGTTGTACAAAACAGTTTAAAAGAAAAGTGTGAATGTATATACAGTATAAAAACAAGCCTGTCAACCAACCAAAAAAAGACAGACAGTTAAAGAAAAAAAAAAGTGGTAGAGTGGTTCAAGGAACATGAGATATCATTGTCTTTATACAGTGGTCTTCCTCTCCATCATCAAAAGTGATGTGACTCTGGATAGAAATGAATGTTATGACTTTACATAAGCATTGTGTGCCATAAATGTGAATTACTGGGCAGTGTAGACCCCTATTCTGTGCATTGGCAGGACATCATACAGTCCATGTTTCCCATCATAAATACTATTAAGTAAATTGTATTTTGTTGGCGAACCTATTTTTAGTGTAAAAAAAAAAGATTTATTTTTTCTATGGACAGGAACACAAGTACATGTAATAATTCAACTATCTTTCTATGTTTATGTGGCTAAATGTCCAGTCATGTTATTACACAGGTAGAAGTAGTCATTCCTGTAAATACTGTGGTGTAACATAAGGTCATCAGCAGCCTAGTCATAGTTACATCGCTATATTATAACATAACATATAGGTTTTCTGACTGTGTTAACTGGAATTAGCATCACATTTCCACATAATTCGTTATCATTAGAGCAGTGTTGTTCAGTCTTGGGGTCAGGACCCCACTTGGGGTCGCCTGGAATTCAAATGGGGTTGCCTGAAATTTCTAGTAATTGATAAAATTAAACACTTACTAATAAAACATGTATGGTGAGTTGAGAGAGACAATTCCAATCCATAAAAGACATGACAAACTCTGAAGCTGAAATTGAAGCACTGTGGTACTGTTTATCTTTCAAATGTTCATTTTGGTCAGTTTAAGATGCTGCAGCTCTTTCATAATTCGTAGTTTGAGTTATTGTTTGTTCAGTATTAATTGTCAGCCTTGTAAATCAAAGCTGGACTGACTGTACATATCCTGACCAAGGAAAATAAAATTCTCACTCTGCAGTAATCTACACCTGGCTTTTCTGCCTCCGTCCATAATAATATACATTATGTAGACTAAATGTCATCTAAAATTAACGGTTTATTTGCAACATAGTATAGGAAACAATTACATGATCAAAAAAAAATTAATTGTAGCAAAAACAAAAAAGGCTCAGTTTGGAATGTCTGGGGTCGCAAGAAATTTATGATGTTAAAATGGGGTCACGAGCCAAAAAAGGTTGGGAACCACTGCATTAGAGATTTGACTATTAGCCGTTTATCTCAGACTCTTATGCCGCGTTTCCACTACGTGGAACCAGCTCAACTCGGCTCGGCTCGACTCGACTCGGTATTCCTGGAGACCGTTTCCATTACAAGATACTACCGACTTTACAGTACCTGGATGCAGCGCGTTACTTCCGTGTCGTCTGCTCAGAGAGTTGCTGATAAACTCGCTCGTTGCGTGTTGTCTCGTCTGAATTTTTACATCGGCCACCAAAGACTGAGTCTCCTGGACTGACCATGGTGTAGTTTTGGGCTGTTATCGTGTGAATTAATGTACCGCTATATTTACTGTCAACTTCCACATCTGTTTTTTGTAAAACGGTGGGTCACACAGAAAACTCTCTGACCAATCAGTGGTCTGCAGTGTTATACGTCATGTTTTAGTATCTGGTCCCCAGTCCTGGAACCTCAGCAGAGGTGATACCAAAAAAGTAGTACTGGGTACCAGATTCCAGGTCCTTTTTCATCATGGAAACGCAAAAAATGCCGAGTTGAGTCAAGTTGAGTCGAGCCGATACCACGTAGTGGAAACGGGGCATTAGCTTCATTTTGGTATCTGTCATTTCCTACCCATATCAAATCTGATTTGTGGGTTTTTTTATGTGCGCACAGACTTCTGTATGTGTATAAATAAACAACCATTAGACTTGTTACAATGATCAGAGAAAAGATATTACAATTCGGTTGCCGTGAATTGAAAAATTGGCAACTGAAGATGATACTTTTTCCTGTCTTTGCAGAAATCCCAGACTGCTTGAACATCCCACTCACACCACTAAAGCAGAGTCATAGATTCATTTTTTGTCAGACTGCTGCTACTTCAACTCTGTATTATTGCCATTCATATATATGATGGCTCACAGAGTAGTTTGACATGCATGACATTTTCTGGTGGTCTAACATAGGTACTTCACAGTGGCCTTTTACTTTAATTTACCCATGTCTCTACTTTGTTAACACCAAATTACAAATTGAACTTGATTATAATTACATCAGTTTAATGAAATGACACGCAGTGAACCTGACGGTCTGCAGATCCATGGGAGGTTGAGGCCTCGGGGCAGCTGTCGGCTTTTGCCCAGTTTGTAATCCAGCAAAGCTCACAAATAAAAATATATGCTTCTAATTTGAGCTGGTTATTAAAAGACAAATTAACTCAGGAATGCACTTTCAGGGGTTAAAAACTCCCAAAAGTGGATTGTCTTCAGTGGACGGATCGAAGTTTATTTGAAGCCGTATTACCCAGAGTAGGTCGTGGATTGCGTAGTTTTAAATCTGTAGAAGAGCAGCTTGAAGGTCATAAAACATACCTTTGGATGCCAACTCCCCACCCCGACCCCCCGAGAGAAAACGTCTGTGTTGTAAAAATGAGTAAAATTTCACCTCATAGCTGAAGGTGAGAGGATATTGCAGAAAACACAGTTCATTGGCCCCTCTGGTGAGGTATTGTCAGTGACTCATAAGTTGACACAGAATAATCAAAGGAGGTTGAGAGTTTGGTGCCTGCAGTCATTAATAATTAACAGCTTTTGTACGCATTTTCACTTTGACTAAAGAACACAGAAAAAGACGGACAGACACTTAAATGCACATTACACCAAAACCCTTTTTGTGTCTTGTATTTTCTCCAACCACATATGCATGGATACACACAAACATATGTTGTACAAGTACACCTGCTTTTTATGTTCTCCCACTCTGCTTTCTCAGTCACTCTCAACCACACGCTCTCTCTCTCACTTGTTTTCTCTCACACTCTACTACAACCATGTACATATATAAACACATACACGTTCTCACAGGCACATGCTCCTTCAACAAATTCTCACCCTGCAGTATGCTGGCACTGACACTCCAAACATGATACGAGAGCTCTTCAGGGACATCGGCCTGTCAGTCATCGTGTCAACCAAAGGTTTTTCTCCTGAGGGAACAGTTTATGTTGCTGACCTACTCACACACCACACCAGCTCCCCCACCCTCATTTCAGGAGAGCAACAGCAAGTAATAACTGCCCAAGTTGGACAAACAGAGTAACATTATTACAATGTACTCATGTGGGCTGTGGCCTTAGCCCTGGCTTCAGCAATGTATATTTTATGGATTAAGATGAAAAATTCAATGAGGAACAACAAACAGTGTGCCTCTCTCCCTGCTTTGCTCTCTGACAGCCACCCCTCTGGGGGATGCTGATGTTTTCACAGCTTCATGGTAGGACATGAATCCTATTCTCACAGTGATGAAGAGACAGAAGGAGAAGATGAAAGAGACGCAGAATAGAGCATCATGTACAACCCAAAAGTAGAACAAATATAAGAGGCTGAATGAAAAGGGGGGGGGCAAAAGGGAGAAAAAAAAATAATAAAGGAATACGATGAGGTGGGAGGAAAGGAGTTGGGAAGAGACTGAAAGATGTGGGTATTTTAGAATTCAGAGCAGGATCAGAGACAAACTTGGCTCAGATAGGTCTCAGCACACAAGCACATTGGCTGTGAATTCCAAATAATGTGTTGCCTCTCTGCTTCACTCTGACACCCACCCACCCACTCCTGCTTCACCATCACCCCCACCCGCTTTCTCCCTCTTATCTCTCTCTCTCTCTCTCTCCTTCTTATCTCTTCCTTTCTTTCTTTTTCTGCTACATTGCCACTGCACCATTGTTTTCATACCAAAGGTTAGATTGGGCCCTCGTAGCCGGTCACTCACTCAGCTTGAATTCAACTGCAGAGAAACAAACGGCTCTACTAAAGCCCCCACTTTACTGCAGGGTTACTCACAGAGGTCCCGGCAAAATGTGGCTATTTTATCGGTACCTGTTTCATGCCTAAAATTAATCTAAGCCATCACTAACCAGTTTTTGTTTTTTATACTTCATTTTTAATAGATTTATCAACAGACAATACAATACAGAAACTAGGGGCCACTGGTTGAACACAAAATAGTTAACTGACAGACAGCAGTATTTATGCATTGTTTTGTATATAGTCCAGCCATTTTCTCCAGCGCTGTATGAAGATATGTTCCTTGAGCCATAGGTAATAAGTCAATCTTTCCATAGAGTAGATTTCCTCTATTATAGCTAGCCACTGATCCTCACGGGGTGCATCAGTTTTGAGCCTTTTCCTTGTAATGGCTTTTTTGGTAGCAATTATAAGAATTTTAAAGAGGTATTTGTCTTCTTTCTCTAATACATCTCCAGGTAGCAGTCCCAACAAAAAAACAAAAAAAATTACTAACCAGTTAATTTAACATGATGGCAAAGATTTGCAAAATGTCCTCAGTAATTTGCTTCTTGTCGTAAAGTATCTTTCAAATTCTCTACGGAAAGACTTGAATAAAATAAATTTTGCATGCAGCTTAGCGGTGCTTTTATCACCGTATTTTGGGTTCATGGTTCAAATGATTACACCAAGAATAAAAAGTATCAGTTGGAAATATTCACCCAGTCTACATATAAACACATTAAGAGACTACATTTACATGCACACAATATTGTAGTGTTTTTTCCATGATTCCAAAAAAGGCAGTATTTCTGTGGCATTACTGATTAAAATAAGCATTCCGTTAATCTTCATGTTGATGTGAAGCTGTGCATATTCCAGTTAGCCCTGCCCAAACTTGTAATTACAAAGTTTTCTGCTGGTATCAGACAGGTTCAACCATTTGAACTTAGCCTTCTTTTTTTGTGATCAAATTTTTATTTTGTTTTCCAAACTTTATAAAAGCAGTACGCATTAATAACAAATACAAAACATAGTGACAGACATCAAAATGAGAGAATGAGAAATAAAAGAGACCACCATAGTAAAAAAACAAGAACAAACAAACCAAAAAAAAAAAAAAACACAAAGTCAACCCTCCTTGAACTTAGCCTTATTGAACAAGTTAGACTCACCACATTTTCTGCAACCTTGAAATCTAAGTCTGAAAAAGCAGGTGTGTTTCTCTCTCTGACCACACCACAATGTGGCCTTTTCTTTCAGCTATTCATCTCTACATCACCCCTGAAAGTGTTGACTCGTTGGTTTGTTTACAGCTAATAAACTGTCAGAGGCTGTGGTAAAAAAAACAACAAAAAAAAAACAACATATGTCCACATGTCCAAAGAATGAAAAAACTGGAATCATATCCCACGTGAAAATCCTAACTTTGAGACAAGCAGGCCATCTGAAAACAAATACTAATGCTACTCTTGAGCATACTTTTGTGTAAATAAACAGTGGAATGTATCTTTCCAGACACAGTGCTCCGAGTGTGCTCACCTTCTGTTAGTGTTCATTGTTGCCATGACTGTATTTAATTTTGAGATATATCTGCTGTTGTTGTGTCCAGGGTGAGCATACTGTAATGTTCACCTGGGTAGTATGCAGTCAGTTTCATACTACAGTTTCAGGCAAATTGAAAAACCTTGCATTAGCCTTCTAATGAGTATATTAGTGTGGAATGTCAGAGACTGCCAAGGCCTAATTTGGAATAGCAAAATGGAATATCATGTTTTCAGAATTGGAAAATATAAGCACTGTCTACGATAATACATATTTTCTTCTTCCACTTAAAAGTATCTCTGTCCACACAGCAACACAAAAATGACTAGGAACTGGCACAAACAGTTAGTGTTGGATTTCAAACTGTGGACACTGGATAAAACTGGATGTAGCTGATGCAGAGGCTTTAAGTTGTCATAAAAATGAACAGCAAGAAGATGTTCAGTTATTAACTTAATTAACCTTAAGTGTTAGTTGAGGGTGTTAAAGTGCATTCTTTACAGGATGTGGATTTGTCCATAGTATCAGTCTGGTTCATCTCCCAAAAGTATCTGTGTTGACTTTGATCTACTGCAGGTCATACACTGATTTGATGTTCCAAGAGCAGGTTCATTACACAAAGCAATAATAGACATGAGAAAAATTTGACGTGACAAAAATTACACAAAATATTTCACTTTCAAAAGCAGTTTTGACACCGTGGATGTGGAGTTAAGGCATAAATGTAGGGAAAAATTACTGTTTTACTAAACATTTGCATTAGTGTGGACAGGGCATTGGTCATCAGAATACTTTAGTGTCAGTGGACATGCAAATGTATTGAGAGAACAGCTTTTGAACACTGACTGTTTTAGCTGCTAAATATATTCCCTGTAGCATTTATGTAGAGTTCAACAGAGCTTAAATGAGTGTAACATTTGGGTTTATTTAAAGGAGTCACATTTTGCTAAACCCACTTTAATAAGTCTTTGGTACATTTAGTTATGTATTTGGGGACCTTTGAATTTGAACCCTCCAGGTGCTGCAAAGCTATCTTTATTTTCATTTTAGCAAAAATCAAGTGGATTTCTACAACTTGTTTTAATTCCTTCTTAATTTGTGGTGTCTATAACTAGTTATGTCATGACATTTGCACATATAAGGTCAAAACTTTTGACGAATATTTCTCTGAGTACGACATAATTGTTTGTCAGCAGCAGTGGTTGTAGTCCATACTGAAAATATGTCCAAACTTCAAGCTGATTTCCAAAAACGTTCAGTTGTTGGTTGTATTATTGAACACAAGTGGCTGAATGGGACGGAGAAGCACGGTCAACAACCTGGTGGGGGTGGGGTGTGAAGTGGCTCATTTGCATTTAAAGGGCCAGCGCTCAAACCGACCTTTTTCATGTCATTACTCAGAAATAGGATTGAAGATGGACCTGTGGAGTTGAATTAATGAAGAATTCAGACCCAAGCTCAGAATTTACAGTTTATATAGACCACAGGGAAATGTTTTAAAATGCATAATTCCAATTTAAAAAAGCAAAATATCACTCCTTTTTTTTCCATCACCTGGACAAAAAGGTAACTCTGCATTAATGCTAATGTTGCCTGAGTCAGGTAACCGTTTGCTGCTGTTGTTTTCCAATTGAAGAGCCTGTCGTCCACTTAAGACCCTGTCCAACCGCACTAATACAGTAGTGTCTTTAAGTAACTGCACTCTCAGATGGAGACAGATGCTCCCGGAGATCAAAGCACCTCACTTCAGTCAGGAGCGGCGTCATTTTACAATTTCCTCTATTTACCTGGCTTCAGACACTACTCTGCGTGTGCTTGAGTGATGAGCGGGACAGCTTGTGACGAGCACCCAATAAAAGATCAGAGGGATTTGGAATCGATTGAGGTGCATCTCACACACAAGGCTAGGTGCCATCACAGCTCCAAAAGACACTCCTAAATCCCCCTGCAAGGCTTCACGTTACCTTGTTACAGCCACTCTATGCTCCTCTGCCGTCTCCCACCTGAGCCGCCACAGAGAGGAAGGCTGAGAGGAGAGGAAAAGAAGGGGAAGGAGTAATGCAAATAAAAGAAAGAGATTCAGATTTTAGCAAATTGACTCCCTTTCGGATTATCGACAAGAAGGGGGGAGGGGGGTGATGATGAATTGCAGGCCTGCTCAAGTGATAAACGTCAACATTAGAAAATAAATCTAGCGGAAAGAAGGCAAAAAAAAAAAAATCTTCTGCCTTCAATATCAGTGACGGTGTGGCAGATTGGCTCACTCACACACACACACACTCACACATGTACACACTGCAAATGTATTCATGGAGGATTAAGCGCCTGCTGGTTAAAAAAAGAAAAAAAAAAAAGGAGCAAGAAGTTGTTATTTTCTCCCTCTCTCTCTGATAAAAGAAGAGGGGGATCAAATTTGAGTGCGAAGCTTCTTCACAGATGGAGTGAAAATGTGAAAGTGAGTACCTGTGCATTTTAGCGAGTGCAAGTTTGTATTTATTTAATCCTCCCATTATTGACTCGCAGCATGACAAAGCTCTATTGACAAGGAGACAAAAAAGCTATATCACTTTTTTATGAAGCCTGGGATCATCAGAAAAAGCAATCTATAGGGATAAAAGATATTTCCTACTGGATGGCTCTTTTATAGAATTATTATAAGCACTGAATCACTGAAGGTTATAGAGTGTATCTGGGAGTTTTATTGATCCGCTAACATTCTGGGCAGGGAGCGGGGCAGATGGCCAAGGACATGACAGCCAAGTCTTCCATCTCAACATCTCTTGTTCTGTTCCTCCATTGCCCTGAGCCATTTCCTCTGTCTCTCTATTGTTAAAAAAACATATTTTCTATTTTTAGAGTGAGCTCCAGTTCTTCTGTGCCCTAGTGCACACATACTAACACACACACAAACCACATTTCCTGTCAGGTCAAAGCTGGCTCCAGTGAGGCCACAGACCCCAATAGAATACAGAATGATTCGGCGCCCAAGTCAACCAATAGGGTGATGACCTTTTTAGTCCTGATGACATACTTTGTGTAATTCTTCAATGGTTGTGCATATATTTTTTGTGTGGCTTTGTACACACATCGTTTTTTTTTTTCTTGCTGACTGGATTTTGCAAGAGGTCGTTTTAAGGTTAGAGAGCTGAAGTTAAACCAAAAGGAATATGTAGAAAGGAGTCTTTAATCTTTTTAATCGATATGTGATGCTTTGTAATGATAAAGTGTTTACCTGAAACTTTAGAGGAGAAACAAAAGCTGTTAAATTTCTACGTTCCTGTCGTGTATTTATTAAGCCTGTAACGGCACACAAAATTTTCGGTCCGGTACGTTTTCAGTTTTGAAAGCCATAGTTTGTTTTTTTCAGTTTGGTATAATAATAATAATAATAATAATAATAATAATCTTTATTTATATAGCACTTTTCATACATTAAGACTGTAGCACAAAGTGCTTTACATATCAGTTTAAAAATCAGTACCTCCCCCCACCCACACACCCACCCACTCACCCGCACGCACACACACACACACACACACACACACACACACACACACACATGCAAACCCACAAGCTCACACATACTTAAAAAGACTGACTGAGCATGGGTAGACCTAGGGCTGTGCAATTAATCGAAATTCAATTACGATTTCGATTATTACACGCAACGATTACAAAAATTATGTAATCGAGAAAAAACGATTATTAATTTTGAGTTGTTTTAATTCACGCACACGCAAGCTACCATGAGCTGCTCTGCCCCGCCCCCCTCTAAGCTACTGCTGCCTGCTAGCCAGCAGGTCCACCCCAAGAGGAAAGTTGTACCTAGCAGTCTGGAAAAACAGCAAGAGAATCACAGCAGAAGTGCTTGGTAAACAAAAAGGGCAAGTCAAATTCAATTGTATGGAATCACTTTGGGTTTGATGAAGACGAAGAGCAAAAACACATCACGTGCAAAAAGTGTTTCGTAGTTGTGTCCGCACCGACCGCTAACACAACAAACCTTTGTAACCACCTAAAGTTTAACCACCGCCACCTTTATCATAATCTTATGAAAAACTAAAACACATAAAAACAACTCCGTTTACAACTTCGCCCGCAATGCAATCTTCAGTCTCCGAATCTCTTTACGCTGCAACTCCCGTATTAACCTAACCCTAACCCGTATAACCCTAACATACGTTTTCTAGATGGCTGATGTATACAGAAGGCCTTAACTGAAACCTCACGGCACGCCACTGAGTTTACTATGTTTCATACTACATTGAACATACTTAAATTTATAATTTGCACTTTACGTGTTTTTTTTTTTTATTGCTACAGTTCTATGGCAAGTCTATAGCAGTTTAATTCCAGTGCACTATTTATTTACAAAAGGAAACATACTTGAATTTACAGTACACTTATTTGCATTCAAAGATTTTTTTGTTTCGTACAAAAGTGAACATACTTTGTTTTAGTGGTTAAAAGCTTTATTTATGTTTAAAGAGTATATTTTACATTGTTTTGCAAGAAAAAAATAAACAACTTTAAGGTTAACAAATAATCGTTTTTAATAATTGTGATTTCAATTATTGCTAAAATAATCGTGATTTTTTTTTTTTCCTATAATCGAGCAGCCCTAGGTAGACCAGAACAAAAATGTAAAAGTATGGGAAGAAAGAAAACCCCTCAAAATGTCTAATGCATTTATGAATTTTTGAACAGTTTTCCCCCAATTTTTGGAGACAATAGAATATAGAAAAACAGGAATAATATAATTCCGCTGCTATAAATCAAGTAGAAATTAAAATAAATAAAATATTACTAAATGTATTTTAAACATTAGTATTGCACTTTTCCCTGACAGGTAGTTTTGAACAAACAACAAAAATCTAATCACAGTTCTGTCAGTTCACATTCTGCATTAAAATAACAACAAAAAAATTCCACATGGAGTGTAACATTAATAAGAGGGTAAACTGGTATTCTCTTTTAACAAACTGAAGAGCAACACTGATAATAAAATTAACCTAATTATTTATTTTAGAACAGCTAACAAACTGTTTAGGCCAGGGATGTTTTTTTTTTTTTTTTTGTCAGAGCCGGGGGAGGGAGGGGGGGTGTACAGTTATATACCTGGGGGTGCGGTCCATAACTAACGTAACTAACGCTGGCGTGAAACGAAAGTGAAACTTTACATCCTTTCAACGTCCAGCTCCCATGTTCTGTTCCTCTGTTATACAGCATGCGTGTGAGAGAGAGAGAGAGAGAGAGAGACAGAGCAGGTGTAAGTGTTTTAGAACTACCGTAGTTCATAGGCAGCAAACAATGTCCGTCTTATCACCGTCTCTTTCCCTGTTGTTGTCTTTCACCGGGACCTGATGTGATTCCAAATGGGACTGTAATGATGATGGAGGGTCTTCAGTCTCTTCCCTCCAGGTTCACATCATATTTGCTGTTTTTTTTTACCTTATATCAGCTGCTATTTCATATTTCAGGTCAGTGTGCGCTCCTTCAATATGTCTGTGTGAAACTTGCACGGATTTAAAGTTCCGCATCGAATAACGTCTTTTGTTCCTTTTTCTTTTTCTCAACATGCTGTGCCGTTTCGGTACAGCTATGTACCAAACCGAACAGGTGTGTACTGAAACGGTTCGGTTCGGTATGTGTACCGTTACAGGCCTAGTATTTATTGAAGTATAAGATCACTCCATCTGTTTCTAATCCTCAGCTGGAAATGAAGTCCAGTCCAGGTCTTAGTAATCATTCCTTCATTTTCTATAACCTCAGGGAGCAATGATATTTCTAAATGCTTATACATTAACATTACAGTAAAAATGAGAATCTTAGGGTCAAAATTTAGAATAACAAACTCCAACATGCCATTACCTTTAAGCATATTTTTAATTAAGAGAACTTTTTAACCTTATCTTAAAACAAAGTGAAGAAAGCCACCAGCAGCACAAAATAGCTCCCTGAAGTTTCATGAAGGAAAAATAAATGTAATTTCAATGTATTCCGAAATCTGACTCTGTTAGTCATTCCAGTTCACTGAAAGCGTGGCGCAGTGTGACGACTACAGACAAAGAAACACAGCGGCATCACACTTGAAGAAGTACATTTATTTATTTTATCTGATATCTGATGGAAAGAAGAGATATCCACGGTTAGAGCTGGGTTCAAAGAATCAAGTTTCTAATTCAAATCAGTCTTCATTTCAGTGACTTGACTTCAATTAATAAAATCCTGGAATACATTTTTATAGTTTCCCTTTTTCTGTGGTCAAGTAAAGGTTGAGCTTTAACCCCATTAGTCACATCTGCACTTAAAAAAGCACTTATTGGGTCTTGTTGGCAATGTTAACTAAGAAGTACATTAATGTAACTGCTTTAGGATTAATTATTAATGTAAGCTTCTTCTTCTTTTTTTTTTTTTTTTTTTTTTTTTAACTAATGCATGACTTTAGGTGGCTCCTTCTATGATTTATCATGTTGTTTCTATGAGAATGTCTTTAATAACTAAGGAAAATTGGCATTCCAGGAATATCCTGAAAAAAATGCTGAATTGAATTTGATTGACTTGGAAATCAAATTGAACTCTGACTTTGTGAATCAGAATCAATCCGTTGTAATACCCAGCTTTACTGATGATTAGAAAAATGCTGAATAACAGACGGGATAATGGTCCACGATGATTCCTGTTATTACAATGCTGCCTGTGAAGTTGGAATCATTTTGTTTTCAGACACATTCCTCTTTTTATTCATATTTATACACATCAGTTATCACCTTTGACCAGGTACAATTACACACTGAGTCCCAGTTACCCTTTATCTATCAAGAATAAATTACATTGTCCCAATCATTTTATGAGAGGAGCTAAAAAAATTTATTCCAGGTTTATGGACAACGTTTAGTCTAGTAACTGCGAATATTTGGGGCTTCAGTTACGATGATCCCACTCTAACTGAAACATAACTTAATGAGACGTGAAAAAACAGTATGAACCTTAAAAGAACACTAGGGTCAAGTTTTCTTTCAAGTTCTGTCAATGTATTGTATTCCATAATCTATGCAAATGAATGGTAAATTGGGGTGAGGGTTAATCGAGCTCATGCCATTAGTAGGAAGTCTAAGCTGAGCTGTGTTGGCAGATCATGTGTGTTAAATCAGTCCTCGTCGGATGACCCCTTCTATGTCGTCCCTCCCGGAAGATCTAAGCCCACAGCCATGACAGTGTACGTCAGCACAAAGGTGACAGATGTTACGGGGGATGGACATGGCTAAAAGCAGAGCTCTAGTGACCCTTCAAACCTCCTGTCCCTTTCCCCTCTGAATTTCACTAGAGCCCTTTGATTAAGTTGGTGTGAAGGCTGAGGAGCACATGGTTAATTCATTCTTCTCACTTTATCTTTAATTCATTCACATTTTGCTGGAACATGTCAGAACGGCCAAAGAAGAAAGAAAAACTTTCCTTCACCCCCTTTTGCGGTTTAACAAGCTTATTCACTTAAAAACACAGCATTTTCCTCCTCGCTAAGATATATTTTCATAAACTGAACTGAACATTCTTGACATAAACATGATGCAACCTGCACTGTTTTAGATAAATATGATGTGGCTGTTTTTTGCTGCGTTCCCTGTGATGAATTGCCCTAACCTGCGCATGTGTTGGCCGTTTTCCAGCAGGCTTCTGCATGGACAGCAATTAATGTCATTTGGAGCGAAGAGGGACCTCATGACTCATTACATATGCCTATTGCTCGGAAAAGCCTCCGAGGGGCTTTCTCCTCTTGTGTGCCAGCGCTGCCACTCGGGGGATGGCACAAGTTGGATAACACTCTAATTATAAACTTCACTATGAAAAATTGTCTTCTGCAGTGCTGGCAGGGATGACATTAAACCCAGTTTAGTTTATTGTAGACTCTATAGTTACTATATGCTACTATCAGTTTGCCTTTAGTGAAATTATAGCTACAATAGTTAAGTATTGTGTTAACATGTGGACTTAGATCATATTCAGTTTCTTACATGGTTCAAATTCAGAGCTGTTAGTAATATTGTGTTACACTGCATTTCATTCAGCTGAAAATAATGATAGCATGTGAATACAGTCAAAATTATATTTAGTCACAGCAATACAGTAGTATTTTGGTCACAATAAATAACATTTTATTGTTTTTATGTTATTTTACAGCACAGTAATCCAGTTGAGAGCTATTTCTTTAATATACTTTAATAACAATCTATCTGACTGTTATGCAGTACCAGTGTTTTACGCAAACCTCTGGATTTGTCTTTCTGCCCTCAGTGAATTTCTATCTAGTTTTCTCTAAATATGAGATGATTTTTCTAAGATGCATGTGCCAAAAAATCTGTCTCCCGGCCTCTTTTACTGGGTTAGTACCTGGAAAATTCATGCAAAACAACACTGGATTTGGAATTGCAGCTTTCATGTTTGCACCTACACTGATGTAGTATTTATCAGCCAACCATCACAGTCTTCTCACACATGCAGGAGAACCCTAAAAGGCCAGATCAAAGCAGCGAACACTTTGCTTTCTTTGATCATGGACTACTTTACATTATCCAACTACATCTTTTGTTACTGTGTAGCTGTAGAAATGACACAGTTAAAGTTTTTAGATACACAAATCCAATCGTATTGGTGAGGAACATGGTGAGAGCATTAGTGTAGTGACTGACCTGTCACTGCTGGGTGCAGGTGGAGACCTTGTTTTTGACACACCTCGAAGCAATTAAGGTCCAGACAGAATCCTTCGGTGAGCTTTCCACTTTTTTAAATTTTTAAATTTTTTTTAATAATCGTTTTATTAGGACATATTTTCCATACACATGTCCTCTCAACACAGGTACAAGCATATGTCCAATTTTCCAGTTTTCAAAAAAAACAAACAAAAAAAAAAACCAACAACAAACAAAAACGTTAAAAAAAAAAAAAAGGAGAAAAGTACTACCCCCCCCACCCCCACTGGGCCACATTCACTTAATTACGAGTGTTATAGCTGTTCTATTCTGTTGTGTTTTCTATAGATGTTTTATCCAAGTAAGAGAAGAAAGGCTTCTATATAATGTAAAATTTCTCGGTTGATCCTCTGAGAGAAAATTTGATCTTTTCCAGTTTCAAGAAAGACATTACGTCCATTATCCAGGCATGTTCTGCTGGAGATTTAGGCGACTTCCAATGTAGGAGGATACATCTACGGGCAATTAAAGAGGCAAATGCTAACACATTTAGCTTCTGTGTGGTGAACTTGAGATAATTCAGGGGGGACTCAGAAGATGGCAATAAGTGGACAAGGTGTTATATCAGAATCTAGAACTGTGGACATAATCTTAAAAAAATTCTTCCAGAAACCAGACAACCTTGAGTAGGACCAAAAACTATTGGCAAGGTGGGATGGGACAGAGGCTAGAGATTTCCACTTTTATTGAACATTCTTAGATGGTCACATCAACGTCTCACGAAGATTACACGACAACATGACTACTGAATGAGCAGTAAAAACTGTACGATCTCCCCATCCCTTCCCAGTGACCTAGTTACCTAACCCTTAAATAGATTTCCGTTTACCCTCCCCTAACTCAAATCCGAAATCCACAATTAACTAGACATAAAACAAACAAACATAAAGAATGGCTCCTACAATTAGAATATTAGGAAGACAGGTTACATGGTTCATATGCATCTGCCCAAACAGCCTCTACAGCTGACAAAGAAAAAAAAAAGACTTATTGTGACAGGCATTTATTTTTGACATTATCCAAAGTATAATCTGCTATTATTTCTGTAGCGCACCTGTCAACTACAGCTCAAAAACAGGACTGAAATGCATGATGTGCATTTTTTCCTCTGCTGTAACCTGTGTCAACAGTCTCACCAGACGGACAAGGAGGCCCATCTGTGCCTCGCATGGCTGATCCTGGTGGACCTCCCCTCTTGACTACTGTAACCTGTTCACAGTCCTGGCTCAGTGGAGCGCGTACTGACAAATAGCAGGAGGGAAGGGGAGGGAGAGGTGGAGAGAATGAGATAGAGGACAGAGACGGTGACAGCGCGAGAGCAGGAATGTTGATGGGGAGAGAGAGTGGGAGAGAGAGCAGCAGACAAGGGCTATGGATACAGAGAGAGGGAAAACAGACATAGATAGAAGTGGAGAGAGAGTCAGCGCAGTGTGTCTAATCTCCCTTCAGGGGCGGCAGTGTAAGGACGCCTTCTATGACAGATAAACTCACCCGACAGCGAGCCCAAAATGACAGACACCCACTGTGCCTGACTTGGCCCAGACTCTCCACAGCATCTGGCAAAGGGACAGAGGCAGCACCTAGTTTCCATACAACTTCGTTCAAGGAAGAAGAAAGAGAAGAAGAAGATGGAGATGGAGGTGGTGGCAATGGGAGGAGGAAGGGGCTGTTTTGTTAGTGGGGCAGGGGAGCTGGGAGGTGAAAGACAGAGTACATAAAGTAATGTTTGCTCTGCTGTGGCAAACACAGATGGGGAAGGAAGCAGCAGGAGGTGGTGTTTTCATTCTGTGCTCTTTTACCTCTATCTGTCCTTCTTTCACTCCGTTGAAGATTGTTTAGGTCTTAAATGCCTGGACGTGTAATCTGAACTTTTTGTCACCTTTTTCCCTTTCATTTTTTGATTGAGATTAGGCACACTGCATGAACACGTTCCGCTCCCCCCTAATACCTTTGGAGTATGGCTTGCTCGCTCAACATTAGCGGAAGGGAAATTGCCTTTGAAAGCCTTTGCGGTTATACGTGTTTTTTTGTCAGGCTGCGCTGCTTTTTGTCTCCCCGCAGCTTAGTCTTTGGAAAAACTAAACATTGCTGAAATAGTGAAGGCACGCTTGAAGAAAGGCCTCTAGAAAATTTGACTCTGTATTAAAAAGGAAAGCTTTTTCAGTCTTTTGTTAAAAAAATGCACCCTGTTGCTCCTAAATTCACCCTCTTGCACAGACAATGAAATGACATCCCAGCATGCTCATGTGACAGCCTTCAGCCTAACTGAATGACTCTGGTAAGTCTCTTGCAGCTAAGGTGGCATAGTCTTAGTCTGGCGTTTTGTGTTGTGTGTTTTTCTGGCCGTGCATGACACAGCAGTGAGTCTCAGTGAGGTACATCTGCAGGATTGTTCAGACGCAGTAACACAGGTCTACCTGGGACAGATCTTGAGAGTCACTGTGACATTTAAAAACAACCTCCCACTGTCTCACAAGATTGACAGTATTTTCTCTGGCCCCCTGTCTCTGCCCTCAACAAAACTTTACTTGGTTTTCTCCAAGTAGAAAAAAGATAAAGACATATAAGTGTCAGCATTAGTGCATAGATCTATTTTTCTCTCCCGGACACATTCATGGTGTTAGTACCTGGAAAATACATGCAAACTGACTCAGGAGTTGGCATCACATCAGTCACGTTTGCACTCGGGCTGATGTAGTATTTATCAGCCAGGCATCACAGTCTTCCCACATATGCAACCTAAAAAGCCAGATAAAAGCTGTGAGATAAACACATCTTTTTCCCATATGCTCAGATTATATGAAACATCCACAAGAATGTTTGAATCTGGGGAAAACCAGTCATTTTATTAAATGTAACGACCCATTTCATAGTAGTATCATATGCATTTTAAGGGGAAAACATGGATTAAATACAGATACAACATCAGAGAATGATCAGTGTAAATCATACAGTGTCACAGAATTATACCTGTTAACCATAATATAGTTGTATTTCAGTCACACTGCATCTTTTGTATTATTTGCATGCCATTTTGCAACACAGTAATCAGAAGAGAGTTATTTTTTTTATATGTCACAAGGTCATTTTAGCTTATGACTGTGTGTGATGAGTGACGAATGCAAGCAAACAAAACGTGTACAGTAACAATCTGTCTGAAACTACCATAAAAAATATCAAGTCATCTAATGCTAACATTGTTTTAGTGAACCTTACTTGCTTTATTTGAATGAGACAACATGAAGTGAATAGACTGTGCACCATTAAACATGTTTCTGCCTGAGTCACAACAGATTTTTATCAGCAACGGTGTTGAAAACATCTCCCATGATACCTCAGTACTTCACAACATTTTCAAACTATGTCTTTTGATATTGTTTTGTAGCTGAAATTACAGACTAAAGATTTTGTTTTTTTTGGCTCCCTGTTTATGCCCTAGTTTTTTTCAAAATAAAATCTGTATAACTGCCAAAATAAATATATATGCATATATTTCTCGCCCAGACTCTTTCATAGAGTTACGACCCGGAAAATGCATGCAAAACAACACAGGATTTGGCATCACATCACTCACGTTTGCACATTTGCTGATGTAGTATTTATCAGCCAACCATCACAGCCTTCCCACATATGCAACAAGAATCCTAAAAAGCCTGATAAAAGAAGTGAGATAAACGCTTCGCATTCTTTGATCACGCGTTTTGACATGCTTACAACAGGCGACATCGTCAGCATACGCACATGGTTCTCCGACATGCGAAGCATCGGCATGATCAATCATTTGGAACGCCCTGATTAACGTTAATGGCGTTTCTTAGGATTACATTGGCATCTCCTTGCATTCCAATCACCTAGATTTCATGCCTGCTCTCTCCAGGCAGCACTGTTAATTGTGGGAGAGGAGAACAGCAATGACTGCTATCTGCTGAGCCTTTGATATGCACTTATCTTTTAGCAGTTTCATATTATGGAAAAGAAAATTGCCTTTAAAAATGACTGATGCCTTATTACTTTTGGGCCAATTAATTTCATGAAAAATAATGCCGTTTGGAAATAGAGAGGAAAAAATAATTATGAAGAATAATTGACAAGGAAGGACAAGCGTGCGGGGAGGATGTTAGGAGACGTAAATGCAAATTTGCAATGTTTTTATGTAGTTCAATTAAGATCTTGTGCAGAGATGTCGTACAGTAGCGCTAACATGTCCAGAAGTGTAGGGGAGACTCAGTTTGACGATGGCCTGCCCTGAAAGTGTCCAAAGCATTCAAGAAGTAGGGCACTTGGCTCAACGTTCCTTCAAGTGGGAGAGACAGACCGACCTAGATTTCCCTCTGTTTATTCAGCCATTTTAGGTACTGGCTATTCATGTCTCCATTTCAGTGTTCCCCTGTTCTGTGTCTTCATCTTCCCCACCATTCAGTTCTGCTTCTTTGACTTGTTTGTTCAGTCTTCCCACCTGCTCATGATCTCCGTCCACATCACCTCTCAGTCTTGCTGTAGACATGAAAGTTGTTCTAAACGGCACTGGCACATTCTGACAGCTGTGGAGATACCCCATGCTGCTCATTGGCGGGGGTTCTGATAGTCTGGCTTATCGCAAAAATCACAGTTTTAACCCACTGCCCAAATTTTACTTTCTGAAGACGATCTTCACATGTAATTCACACGGCACCACATTCACCCCCTGCTTCTCCTTCAGTATTATATCACTCCTTAATGAAGAATGAAGGCCCTCAATTGGTTAAACGAACACTTCGAAAGCATCTTTAATCAATCATCAGAATCTCAGTGTCTGGTTTTTTATGCATTCCAATGAGTTTGGTAGCGTTCTGCTTGATTTAACACAGCTCTAATGCACCGGATGTGGTCATGAATTGGAAATGAATGAGTGCAAAGTGAGACTTGGGCTGCTGACCAGTATCAAGCTGACATGACAGCCATGCACACTGAGATGGCATATGTAGCCCAGTGTGGCTTCTGAGCCATCACCACAGGAGACTTTGACTTCACTCATGCATTATGCCCATTCAGGTACTCATTTATACATTGAATTAAATGTGCTCCAGGTCACAGCCAAAGGGCACAGTGAGGGTTCAGGACAGGTTGTCACTTATGGATGGTAATTGGCTGTGTTTAATGTGATCTGTTTGGTGTAGGTTCATACTACAGGTATTGTTTTGTGCACTATTCACTAGCCACACTAATATATTTTCATTATAAAAGTATTTATACAAAGGGGCAATTCACTTTATCTTCCTATTGAATCATAATCTCCGCAAAGTTGAAGCAATTACACTGCAAATGGTGCGAATTTAAACAGCAGCAGTCCTCAGTGCGCAGTGGGTGGAGGCGAACCACGAATTGATATTATCATAGAAAGACTTGGAGGATTTGAAACTAAATGAATCTCAAATCAAAATAAAATGAATCTCCTCTTCAGTAGACAATCAAAGCGGGAGAGAAGAAAAGCGGACTGTGGTTGGGACCATGCACTCTATTCTCAGTTAATCATTTTTCTGCCGCTCTCGCCCCACTTCACTTCATAGCCGCTCTTCTCGTTTATTTCTCTTCACCTCCACTTTCATCCTGCAAGTCTTTCCTCCCTTTCCCCCCTCCTCGCCTTCATCCCCGACACCTCAGCAGGCAAGGTGCAGCATAGAGTCTTGATCCTGGGCAGGTTACCCCTGGCAACAGACCCCCCACCCCCTCTGCTGCCAGTGTGTTTTCAGGGCAATCCAACTAGCTTTGGCGCTAGTGCTGCCAACTATCTCCCCCCGGCAGAGAACAGAGGAGGCCCTTTTTTTCTGCCTCATCATCTCCTCTGATTGGGCAACAAGCACCCCCTTCGCCTCTTTGGCTTCACTTCGCCCTCCACCATCTCCACCTGACATAGACGGGAAAGGATCAGAACACTGTCTACTGTAGACGGCAGCCATTAGCATTAGCATTTTAACACCTGTTCCCAGGCATGTGGGTGTTAGCACTTCTAATTTTAATGCAACATGCAGAGACAACATTGGACAAACAAGGGCTGTGACAAAATAAAAAAACACAACCGTCTGTGTGTGAGTGTGTGAATGTTTGTGTATGTGTGTGTGCACAATTGTGTGTTTACATTCATCCGCCCGTCTGTTTGTGCCTAGAAGTGCGTGCCCAGAATAGTATGTTTATACAAACAGATGGATGAGAAGCGGCATCCCTCTCTCTTTCTCCATCTTTTTGTCTGCCTTCTTTTCCTCATTCAGTGAACTATGGGCCAATGCTTTGCTTAACGTTCAAAGTTGTGATTATGGCTACCACACACAAGACAAGAGAGCAACTCTGGCCATCCCATTTATTAGAAAGAGCATGGCTTCCCCCTATTTAGGAATTTGTATCTTTTGCTCCAATAATTACCATCTGTTTTGTTAATTTGGCTGATGTGCAGCTATCTATAATAGTCACTGTCGAGTCGTTTTTCTTTTCCCCCTCCCTTTGTTCCAGTGCGGTTATGCTTTGCATATTACCCAAGACATGGTAAAGGGAGCGTGCAAAATACAGAGGGCAGCTCTTCAAACAAACTGAAATCTTTTGTATGTCTATTCAAATAACTTCACCCTGTGATGCTTTATGAAGCAGCTGCAATGATGCATGAGATTGTGACTAAAGGTGTTCTCTATGGGAAAACACTTAAAGGTCAAAGATAAAGTTTCCTCTCTAATGTCGGACTGGTATGCCTGTACTTGTTTTAATTTATTTCTAACTGACAGAAACGCTTTAGTCAGTTTGATTTCAGAAAATGCAGCAGGAAAGGGACTTTCTTGCAAATACAGACGTTGTAAAGTTGCTCATCTCAGAAAAATGAGGGGAGGAGAGGTAGCACGATGAATTGTGTCCTTGCTTGATTTATTGTGTGCTAGTTTCATTCTGGGGCTACCAAATAGAAAGTGCTCGAATTCAGCAGCACATTAAATTAAATATCTGCCGAACAGATTCTAATTTGATCACCAAGCTGTTTCAATTTCATTAGCCTACTCCCTAATGGACTTTCACAGCATATTATTCCATCTAGCACAAATCCCATTCATTGGCTCTTTTTTTTCTAAATGAGCCCCCTGGCGTGCAGGGACCAGGCTGCCCAACACGGCACAGTGTGAGGTCACACAAAAAAACACTTTTGCCATAATGGACATTGGAGAAGGGTTTTAGTGATGAAACAAAATCAATTCTAAACACTGAAATGCAGTCAATGTAAGATTTATGCCCAGTGCTGTCTGAGCAGCTGTTGTAAAACATCGGTCCAAGTCGAGTATTAATATAATCTTAACTATGTAAAGTGTGTGTGTGTGCGTCTGGGACACATTGCTTTTGCATATGCCCTTATTAGATGTTGCTGGTGGGCGGCACACATTGCGTTGTGATTTTATAAATGAAGTAGTGCAGCAGCAGGTTAGGCAGATGAAAATTCATGGCTAAAGTTTTACCACGCTTCTGTGATTTAGAGAGCTTGTAATTATACTCTGTGCATTATAATTAGTACAGCTGGGTAGTGGTGTGATCATAAACAGTGATGGAGTATCACTCAGTACCTTTGAAAGGATCTGCCCCTTATGAATTTTTTTTTTTCTCTCCAGTCTATCAATAATAATATGTTAGAACAAAGTGATCTCTTGTTTAAATGCTATGAACACATATAATTATATGGAAGGTTAAAAAAATGAATAAATCTTACTTGTATTTTTCATTCACTGTGCTGTTTGTGTCAGAATTTACAATAATGTAAATGAACGTTGCAATGTATGTTGCTGTGGTATGTTGCTGTGTTATTGCAGTTGCGCTCAAATGTAATTTACTGCAGTACTATAAAATATGCAGCTTATGTTTAGGATTTGGCAGTGTTTAAAGGTATAACATGTAACATTTGTGTTCGCTCATATGCTTATGCTGTATTTTGTTACAGTCTGTGCTGGATGCTGGTTGTTGGTTGCTTGATGATGATAGAGCCATTCCAGATAGGCATGAAGAACTTGGGAGTGACGATAAGAGAAAAAAAACAAAACAAAACAGCTCTACACTCCTACACTGAAATACATCTACAAGCTATTATCATGGAAGCAAAACATTTGTTAGCTTAGAATTGGAGTTGGCTAAGGTCCACACCCAGCACAAAACAGACTTCAATAGTAACTTCACGTAAGCATACAAGTAGGTGGAAATCTTATATACTGAATGTTTTTTAGGCACAGTATCTAAGGCAGGTGTCTCAAACATGCGGCCCAGGGGCCTAGCCCACCAAAAGGTCCAATCTGGCCCGCGGGATGAATTTGCAAAGTGCAAAAATTATACTGAAGATATTAACAGTTGAGGGTGTCATACTCATTTTAGTTCAGGTTTCACATTCAGACCAATATGATCTAAAGTAAAATAATGACATTATAACCTATATATAGTGACAACTCTATTTTTCTAGGTTCAAATGAACTAGTTTTGCATTTGGAGTCAAAAAAATCCACCACCAGTGGTGAAAAAAGCCCTGATGAAGACCAGAGGTCGCAACACATTGGCTGTATTTTAAAAGATTGCCATGGAGTAATAAAGGTATTTTATATTTACACAAATCCTACAGTGGGCCTAAGAATATATTTTGAAATCTTGCATGTGTATGCAGATTTTTTTGACTCCAAATAAAAGACACACCACAAGTTTCCAAAGAGCACCTGTGGATAATGACCAAGAAGACCCAGCAGCACTTCCACCTTGTTGATTTAGAACTAGTTTTGTGCTTTTGAACCAGAACTAGTCCAGTTGAGCCTCGAAGAACTACCAAGAACAATGACCTTGGCAAATCTTTTAGTTCCAAACTCCAAATTTTACCAATATTCTGTCTGTTACCACATGTTTGTGTAACATTGTGTGTTATGCACATGTATAAATGATAAGTTGAGGCATAGTATTGTTAAAACTACACATATTTTTCTCGAAAATTTCAGTTTTTTCAGGTTATTCACATGTTTTTTGTGAAAGGATAGTTTGTAAATGTAAATATTTTCATTTTTTATTGCACTAAAACAAAGAGGAAAAAGTTGTCACTATTTATAGGTTATGATGCTATTACTTTAGTGGTCCAGCCCACTTGAGATCCAGTTGGGCTGAATGCGGCCCCAGGAAGAAATGAGTTTGACACCCCTGATTCAAGGTCTATGTATGTTTACATGGAGGGTGTGTTATGCTGGACAGGCTTATTAAGTTAACAGCAGCGGTTATTGTACACTGTTAACCTTGTAGAAGAGCAGAGGGGCACTGAGGTATACACATCCCATCTATCCATTTAGACGGTATATGTAGCAGTGTGACTTCGAGCCAAAGGTTGACCCCTGTTAATTTTGAGATGAAATCTCAAGAAAAGTGTGACTGAATAGCTTTAAATTTCAGGGAAACGTGCCCTTGAATTGAATGATGAACTGAAAAAATGTAGGTGGATGAAAGTCAAGGTCACTGTGATGACACATCTGACTATTCTTACTCACATAATGTCTAAGGGCCACCTAGGGGGAGTCATTTGTTATTATTTATCATTATTAGGGTTTGGTAGTCAAATGTCAAAGGTCAAGGCCACTTTCATGTCACAGAACAGATTTTGGCCATAATGAGTCAGACTGAACTCATGGTTTATGCTGTGGAAAATTTGATCCAACTCCCTTTCATTGAAATCATTGTATAGAATATTTTCTATAATGTCAGGAAAGTGACTCATTTTTAAAGTAAATAAAAATCTACTCACATTAAAAATAAATATAGAAACACATCTAAAATTTCCAGGTCAAATCATCCTTATTTTCTGGCTTGCATCTCACAAAAAGTACAGAGATGCACTTCAACACAGAGCCTTCATCCCAGTGTTTGATGAGTGTAGGTTCACTCTAGTATCTATAGATAAAGGCTAGGTTTTTACACAGCTGAGGGTCATCTTGGAACCAATCACTTCCTATCGCTTCCTATGATATGTAAATTTTATTACGTATGTTTTCGATTGGACTTTTATAGAAGAAAATAATAAACAATGGTCTAATTCTTTACAGTAGATAAAAATCAGTACAGGATGTAGCCTCTGTGGGTTCTTTTAGGGACAATGACTTAACTCAGACAGTGCAGCTTGGGACACAGGCAGTAAAGTATGGTAGTGATGATTAGGATCAGTGCAGTGTCAGTACTCCGGGTTCCAAAAGGCTGAAAGTGATAGTATAGAGCTGGAGAGGACTCTGCGGTAACATTGATAAATGTTTTCACCAGGCTGTCCGCCATTAGTGTCAGGGCAAGTTACAGCCACAAGAGCGGACAAACAGGAAATAGAGAAAGAGTGGGTGTAAATAATTGATAAGGCTGACCCTGCGCGATTCATATTCTGCGGCAGAGGATCAAAGAGCGAGGCTCAGAGTTTGACATTGAGCCCTTGCGCAGGAGTCAAAGCCATTACCTTCCCCGGCAAACGTTGCTGCTTGTGTTTATATTAAAAATGCAATGGCTCTTCTTCAGTTCCTCAGGTTGGACTAACAGTGGTTGGCACTCCTGGGCATTAACCCACTGGCTAATGGACTCTCTGGTATTACCCATGCAATTACCTATAGTAGCACTAAGTAAAGCGAGGTGGAAGCCATTTTGTTCTTGTCCATTCAATGAAGCTGTTCCCGACCCTCTCAGGTGTAAAATATAGTCTGTTTTAAACCTCTGGGTTCTTTTAGGTGTGATCAATATTTCAGAGGCACCAGGCCTCTGCGTCTTGTATCCTCCCACATCACCCTCTCACAACAGCTCTGCAGCCGATTATGAATGTCTGACTGAGCGTTTGAGCAAATTAATGATTAATGGAGTTTCACAGTTTTCAGAGGAATGTTTATTTGAGTAGTGCATTAAAGGCTGTCACCGTACGAAGCCCTGAACATTGAAGCCACTGCAGTCACTGCTTCTGGTATGAAAAAGTAAAGCCATGTCTGCTGTGTTTTATTCAATGAACTGTGCATATTGTCTAAATGAGTGTCTTTTTATGGTTCCCCTCAGCCTGCGCAACTTCTTCTGCATCACTGCAAGGCGCTACATAGACATCAATTGTGTTTTATTCATGACATTAAAATATATATGTCCTCTCCTCCTTTTTTATTTTTATTGTAAAGCTGCAGGAGAAAAAAGTGGAGAAAATGCTGATATTTGAAAATGCGCAGCTTCCTTCCTATTGGTCTAAAACAGAAGACGAAATATAAATACAGATGAACTGACTTTGTTTCATGCTGTTATGAAAAAGCCAAGGCACTTTTCCAAGCTTTCATGTCAATATTAGAGGAATAGAATATTGTCAAGGTCACATCTGATTGAATCTGATCAGTGATCAGTAGTTACAGCTGTCAGTCTTGTAGTTTACCCCCTACCTATCTGGGATTAGACAAAATCTGCATCACTGGAGAGGTTTTCTATCTGGAAACAAGAGTAGATGAAGAAGTGTTATGTTCTCTCAGACCAGTAACTATGGGACTTTGAACCAGTGATACTAAAAACCCAATACATTTGTTTAAGAGTAATAAATTAACATAAACTCAAACTGGAAAAACTGTGTAAATATTAATTGTTCACAGAAAAGATATTTTGTTCTGCTGGATTTTAACAGCATTATTTAACTTTTAATTGGTAAGATTCAAATTAGCAAAGATACCAAGTCTGCAAAGATGTGATTAAAAATGACTCAGATATTTATTAATATTTAAACCAAAGCATATTTTTTTTTAACCACAGCCAAAGTGCTTTTATTACCTTAACTCAAACACCTACATCCGCTTCTCTTATCTCCTCCCTGTTGAAAAAGGCAATACACACATTACATTTCAAAACATAATTGGGTTTGCAGTTTACTTGCATATGATCAATGCTGAGATCCAGGGTCTACAGATGTTTTTGTTTTGTTTTTTTCACTCTAGCTGTCAAAAGGTTATTTCCTAATGGTTTGCTTGTATGTGTTGTGTTTAATAGGACTGATCCATTTAATTTACTGCAGAGATAGAGACACGCTTTCTGTAATTAGAGCTTTCATTTTCATAAACAACATTACACAATTTCAAGACCACAACAAATATCCCCATCCCTTGTCTAGCCCCGGGGCTTGTCATACTATCAGTACATGAAGAAACGGCCACGGTGCGAAAAGGCCACCAAATACACAAGCCCGTCCCTTTGGCAAATTCCTGACTTTCTAGAGCTTGACGCGCACGGGAATAGACAGCTACAAATCACTGCGCCGTCTATGAGTTATCTCTGTCAATTACTGACGATAAATGGCTTTGGCACTGTGAAGGCCAGGTGCATCAATCCACCGCACCTCATGTTGTCCAAGCTTCTCCAGTCTATTGATTCCACTTCCATGATCCAGTTTTGATGGGCCCTGACCGCAAAAGCTAACTTGAGCGCTGATGTCAGATGAAAGGGTGGATATGTAACCCAAACTCCCACCAAGGGACATGTTCACATTCTTGATATCAGATCTTCCTCCTCCCCATTTGAGACTTAATATAGATCCACTGGAGTCATCCCACTACAACTACTCTGTGCCCGTACCAGATTTCAATCAAGGTTTGATTGCAACGCTATACCTTTTGTGTGTCGGGGGGTGGGGGTGGGGACTCCCACTTTAATAACATTCTCTGACCTTAAAGTGCTTTCAATGCACATCTTCTTGCAGGGAGCGAAAGCATAACCACATACATTTATCCATTTCATTTTCCATAAGTCTTTTGTCAGCTTTTTTTCTCCCCAGCAGAGCTAAACGTGCTAATTCGACCCATCTTAGCTCCATAAAATAGCTTTCAGATGTATGTATCTGTCTGTGCCTGTGGCTTAGCAGAATGGCCATTCAGCGAGTCGGGGATGGGGTCTATTGTGATCAGTTTGTCCCCTGTACGGCAGCTGTCTGCTAAGGGTCTTGATGGGCTGTCTGCAAGATCACCCACCACCGCTTTGAGTGATTCTCTCTCTTTCACTCTGCCCGGGGCGCTCCATGTGTTGCAGGCATTGATCGGCACTGAATTGGATTGCGGCGGGCCTGATTACTGATGTCAGTGTGTGTCGGGTCACATGGGACCACTGAAGCTCCTCGTGCCGAGCTCAGGGCAGCTCACAGTGGAGGAGGTGGGCTGAGGAGGAGGAGGGGGGGGGGGGGGGGGGCTTCATTTATCAGTCTTAGTTACACAGAGCACGAACACAACATGCCCACACATACTGTACACTTAAGTGACGCACAGACAATCCCTATTCCATTGCCAGTAAAACAGCCGGCATGCATGATTACTGTTAAATAGAAGGAGTGGGAGCATGTGATAGTGCTTTTACACATGTTACCAATGAATTACCACTCTGCCTTCTGTATTTTGATATTTATTTAGTCAGTGTTTTCTCTGAATTTAATGGAGTGCTGATTGAATGACCATGTGTTGCTCCAAAGACACAAATTCATGACAGAATAGATACCCTTCTATGTACTGTTACATTAGTCAACTTGTATTATTTTAACTGGGTTACATACCAGTGAAATTGTTCATGTACTGTCATAATGCAATGTACCTAAAGTAACATTATAATGCTTTGATAGGCAACAAATTATATAATACTAGCGCACTGACCCGTGTGGATCCATGGGTTCTAGACGTGGTAGTTTTTATGCTGTTGTGTATTCGTGCATGCTGTACCGCTGTTGTCTGGCAGTCACCGCCAAAGCGTTCTGGGCATAGCAATGTGATTATAAGGCTATTGTATTCCAAAATTACTAATAACTGCCAAAATATTGGTCCTATCAACTTGTGGTTTTCGCTAGTCTGTTCTTTTACCAAAAATACATAAGTATGACAAACTGCAGCAGTCCTCTCTTTCTGGATTTTGTGTGAATCCCAAGACACACATACACGCACACAGAGGCCACTTACCTTTTATCATATAGATGGCCCTCATTGTGTTTTGTATTGAAATTAAAAGTAACAGAAAAGAATACATTCATAATTATTGAAAGGGCCTTACATCATTACTGTATGACTTCATCACATTCACATTACTTGATGACTTGACTAAGTTTACTGATATAACACACAGATTAGGAAGAAATAGAAAGGCCCTCATTTTGTTTTGTATTGACATCGACATGGACCAGACTTTAACACAGGACTGAATGTGATGGTTTATTGTGACTCACTGCCGTCCTGCGTCCGAATCCGCTGAACTCCGGTCCTTCGGATCGGAGTCTGCGCAAAATGGTCTGTCACCAGCAACCGGGCCACAGTAAGAACCAGACTGACCTTGTTAGTGTGCGATCACAGCCAGACCCAGTTCATTTTGTCGTGTCCCGGTGGTTCTATTGATCCAGATCCATTTGCAGCTGTGAATGGACTCCTCCACAAGCCACCTGTACGCCCATTGTAATCTGAAAAACAACTAATAACTCCAAAATTATTGGTCATATCAATAAGCTGTTTTCGCCTGTCTGATCCTTGACCCATAATACATAAGTACTCCAAAAGGCAAAGGCTAGCTCTGTCCAGTTTATATCAGTTATAAAGCAGACACACATACACATGCACACACACACAGAGGCCACTTGGCTCTTATAATACAGATGGTGCACTGCTAAAAGCGTAATGGAGTGCTGTCTTTACATCCTCACAACTTTGTAACACAACAGTACAATTAATGTTTTGTTTTCAAAAGGAAAGACCCTTAAAGTTTCTGGCATTACTATTTATTTTTCAGCTCTGTTTATTTTTTCATGCATCCTGATTCAGTCACATATTTTCTCATGTTGTGGGGCCAAGCAAACGTTCTATTATATACTTAACTGTATATGCAATGCAGTTAAGATGTTTTTATATGTTGTATTATATGTAAACTTGACAGTAGAATAAGCTACAAACCTACAAAGCTCAGTCATGTCTTATATTTGCATATGTTGCATGTAACTGAATGAATGTGGGTCGTCTCTCGCTTGTTACTATGAATGTATATTAGGACTTGCTCTATTGATGCACTCTACAAGTGTATGGAAATACAGTGCTTTTTTTGTCTGACAAAAAGGGTGAGAATCCAGCATTTTTTTCCATCAAGGCTAACAAGCTGGTATGCACCGTGCAATTTGCTAAGTAGGTAGTTGCTCTGTAGGCATTTTGACCAGAAAGCATTCAACTTTAAAATAACACTTCAAGGTGTTTCTACAAGTTAGAAATGGAGTGTTTTGATGTGAAAAGCAGCGGTTTTCCTGACAAACACTGCACTGCACAACAACACTGTGGTCTGCTTTGTCCTCTATGAATGTGAATTAAACCTTGAATGTCCAGGACAGAAATACCTTCCTGTCCTGGCTGTGTGTCAGCTCCATCCTCCAATGTTGAGTGGGGACAAGTAGGTCACTGTGGTGCAGAAATGCTTCATGGGAAATTAGTAATGCTTTTGAAATTTTCCAGCAAATGCTACAAAAATAAAAAGCTAATCCCTTTAATTTATCTATTGATTTCATTATTATTCTGTTTGCCATAACTGTAAGTAAAGTTATTCTACAGTGAAGCTACTGTTACTCACCTTTTGTACTCTAACTATGAGACACATTCCATATTTTATACTATTCTGCCACAGTGAAAACAGATTGTTTGCCACAAGGTTACACTGTGACTTTGTATGTGTGTGTGTGTGTGTGTACATATATCTGTTTGAATGCAAGTGTGCAAGTTTGGAAGTGATTCTCCGCGCTTCATTTGTTTACGCCTGGAATAGTGGCCATCATCTTTTCCACTAAGAGAACAATAGCCATTTTTCCCCTTTGCTCAGGAGACAATGAAGTGCCTTCCCGCCTCGCGAGCGACAGGCCAATAAAAAACGTAATTGGATCTGTCAATCCAACATTGCTGCAGCACGAGGGTGGGCAGGCAGGTGGGTGGGTGGGCGGCAGAGGCAGAGGAGGGTAGCTGGACAACAAGAGTAGCGCAGAAGAAGTAGGAGAGTATGGAGAGGGAGCCTGAGCGTGGCTTTGCAAAGCACTAGAACACATAGTCGCCTGTGTGCACACCGCCCTGAGGCACTCAGCAACGGTTACAGAGGTGTACAATTGTTGTGTTTTGTTGTTTGTTTGTACCAGGGCCAGGGGGGGTGACGATCTGTCTTTGTTTGTAGGTATTAGTGGGTCGGTGATGTGGCTTTGATGCGACTACACAGGAGAGCCGAGGCTGCCAGAGCCTCTGAAGGTCACGGTGGATGTACTCGTGCTGATGTGTCTGTCTGTGCTTTGTATGCGCTCGGGCCGTCAGACATGTTGTTTTTTTCATACCAGAGAAAGGTCCTGTCATTAGTCAGGGGGGCTAGGATGCTTTAGTAGTATTTTTCACGGTACAACACACACACTGAACATCACCTTGTCACATTAAATCATCAGCACATTCGCATGCAGACTGTGTAGGTGCATGCCTTATGTATATTTGCTGCCAAATAAGCAGCGTGCATGCCCGTACACTTGTGGACGTATACTTTTACTTCATGCGTTTTTCTGTTGCTGTAAGTTTTAATGACAACTACTTAAATTAAGAGCCCATTTACAGCCTCTCTGACTGAGATGTTAAGTGCGCATCCAGATATCATGCTCGTCTGCCTCCCACTCTAAGCTCTCCCTCGGCTTTCAGGAGATGGCTTTCTCATGTCTTCAGTGACATTCCTTTTCCATTATTATCCAAGATAGAAATGGTTACAGAAGAAACTGTTATTTCTTGCATTGTGGCCTCAAGCATGTTCTATTGTTGCTCTATATACACCTTGGTAACTAAGTACATTCCCACTGGTAACCAAGTACATTGACAGGTATTTAATCAGGTATTTGATCACAGGGTTGAACTGTTTGTACTTTATTTGAGCCATTCCATTTACTCCAGTTACTTTGTATTTCATATTCTACTACATTTATTAGTTAAAGAGATCATATTTTGCTAAACCCACTTTTATTAGTCTTTGGTACATTTATTTTTGTATTTGAACCCTAATAGTTCATCAAGTTTGAATTTGAACCCTCCAGGTGCTGCAAAGCTATCTTTATATTCATTTTGGCAAAAGTCGAGTAGATTTCTACAACCCGTTTTAATTCCTTCTTAATTTGTTATGTTTTATAAATAGTTATGTCATGACATTTGCACATATAAGGTCAAGACTTCTGATGAACATTTCTCTGAGTACACCATAGTTGTTTATCAGCAGCAGCGGTTGTAGTCCATACTGAAAATATGTCCAAACTTGGAGCCGATTACAGAAAATGTTCAGATGTTGGTTGTATTAACGAATACAAGTGGCTGAATGGGACAGAGCAGCACAGTCAAAAACCTGGAAGGGGGTGGGGTCATGTGCATTTAAAGGGCCAGCGTTCAAAACAACCTTTCTCGTGTTATTACTCAGAAATAGGGTTAGATGGACCTGTGGAGTTGAGTTAATGAAGAATTCAGACCCAAACGTAGCATTTACAGTTTATGTAGACCACAGGGAAATGTTTTAAAATGCATAATTCCATTTAAAAAAGCAAAATATCACTCCTTTAAAATACTTTTGAGGTAAATATTTGACACAAGCTTTTGAAATGTAATGTATTGTTAAAGATTAATCCAGAGAGTTCAAGCTTTTGGGTTCTGACGTCTTACAAGAAAGTAGTTTGTCATTGGGTTCATATGTATCCGAGTTAAGCTGCCTATGCTGCATTTATATGTATGTATTTCTATGTTCTTTGGTATTTGCTTATACTTTCACTCCACTACATTCATTTGACAGCTTTATCCACTAGTTACTTTTAATAAGCAACTTTTACACAGTAAATAATGAGAAAAGTTTTAAAAATACAATGCATTGTTGAATATTAACTCAGTGTTTTCCTTCCTTTTAGACTTCTGGCATCATGTGCATATTAATTTACTTCAAGATTTATGAGCAAAGCTAACCCAAAATAAATATTTGCAAAACAATCATTATAATCTAACACAATCTCAAATGTCTTATTCTCAAAACAGGATCAATGAGACCATACAGCTGAATATAAGATTCCAAGTCTTGGTTAGATCAGGGGATTTTTCAATGTATTTCAGATCCCCACCATAGCAGCGCCATCAAGTTTTCCTTTTCGTTTCCAATAAAAATTCAAAATATCCAACATCTCATCAAAAATGAAAGATTACAGAAAAAGTTCCAAAACAGATTTGTGTTTCAGGGCTTTCTTCCCTCTCTCCTCTCCCATTAATCATGTGACGATCCCTCAGATTTATTGGTGTCCCTATTTTTAAAACTAGAAATAAAGTAGTTCACACTCGCTCTATCTGCAGCAGCTCAGACAGTAACATACTGTGACGACGCTGACGCTTCACCATTAATGACCTATTGTATGAATCAACCTGGTACAAAATTCCACTGCTGTTACTTATTTACTTTTATTTAAGTAACATTTTTCATGCAGGAATTTTACTTGTAATGGAGTATTTCTGCATTTTTGTACTGGTACTTTTACTTCAGTAAAGGGTCTAATTTGTTTTACCCCCACTGTGCATCTTTTTTATGAATAAACAAACAAAGATTCAAGTGTACAGTATAAGAATGAGACATACATATGGTCTTGGCACATTAAAGGACTTACTGAAGAATCTATATTATGCACCAACACTGGATGGTTTCCTTGCACACTAAATCATTTTACGACGTACTGGGGACAACTCTCCACTTCCTTATAAACTAAAAGAAAGATTACCTCTCCCGCAGAGGTACTGTACATTAAATTAAGACCAAAATATACTCTTGCCCCCTTGCACTTAAAAAAATGCAAAGAAACAAAAAATGGGATCTTAATTTAGAGAAATGAAAAGAGAGCTGTCTGGTTTCTATGGCGCTTTTCTAGGTGCTCTACTTAAAAAAGTAGAAAGAAAGGAACAAACTTGATTTTAAAGTTAATATTAGTCTCTTATTGATCTCTTATGTATTTCTTTTTGGTGTTTTATAAATAAAGCAAAAATGCACAGTGAACTAACTCAGCAAAATGTGTGTGCCACTGATCAAAAAGTGTATGGATGTGGAAAGATGTTGCTTTTTTTTTTTTTTTTTTTTTTTTCTTTAGGCGGTGAGGTGCTTGTGTAATAATGTGGTGGTGTAGTACCCTAATGTTCTCTGAGTTAGAAGAAGTAAAAACGTGATCGACTGTTGGCCTTATTAACTGCTCCTCCATAGTTCTGAGAGCCTTTAGCATTAAATAGAGGTCAGCGAGTTGAAGTGTTAGTTTAAGCGCTAGTTTTACAACGCTTTGCACTGCTGAGCATTGTTAACTTCAGTTTGACATTATCAAGGTGTGTACTGTAACAGTCAGCCATGCAGGGCCCGTGTCTCAGCTGATCAATTAACAAAATGTGTCTGCCCCTGTGCGAGCCTTCCTAATTTTGGTTTTGTTATGAGAAACGGTCCCTCTGCTCGAGGCTTCCAAAGTAGGTAATTACACAGAGAGATTCCCTGTGGGGGATTAAAACAAATGACACAGAAAACACATTGCCACTCACTCAAGCCCTGCCTCTGCTCTAACACCCTTTGCCTGTAACGCCTACACGCATATGAATACACGAGTAGTCACAATAAAATACATCGGCAGCTCATGGAAATCACTGGGGTCGAGGGGAGTGGAGGCACGGGATGATGGGAAGACATCACGATTTATGGACATGGTATAACTGGTTTAGCATTAGGACCTAAACAAAACATATGGTATTCATACAGTGTATAAGGACCGCAGCAGAAAAGGCATCTGTCCTGCCAGTTTCACAGTGACAGGCTGCAGGGAGCATTACTCATCATTACAATCTCTGCTGGCAGCCTATTTTCATCACATTACAGTGGTATAATGAAGCGTAGCGTGCTAGCGTCCTCAGGTTCTCTGACTAGTTCACCATTAGCACAAGCCGAGGGCATTCATCCAAGTCACTTTATTGAACTTTTTACAGTTAGTTTATTGTATAATTAATTCATTACTGCAAAACAACGGGTGAAATCATCTGTTTCATGTCACTTTATATTTTGAAATTCATCTAGATTTAACCCTAGATTTGTTTACTATCAGGATTCATACTGTCTGGAATTTAAGATTATAGATTTCTTCTGATTTATTATTACTGATTTTTTTTTTTTTATGTTGGTTAAGTTTCATGAGTGTGTGATTTGATTTATTTTTATTATAAGGACTTTTGTCACTTTTCACCCACAATTTTTCTGGTATTATTTAAGAAAGCCTAGTTTTAAAGAAGGTCAAAACAAGATGAAAGAACACCAATATGATTTAGAAAAAAAACATTGTTTATTATAGGTCTAATATTGGACTTATGGACCATACAATGCAAATCAACAAGGAAACTGAAAATGACACTGATTTTGCTACAGTTGTGTTTTGCTTTACTTGTCATTTTCTTTACTTTTCATGTTTTTCTAAACTCTTTTTTTTATTCCAGTTAATTTATTACTTTTTCATGGTTCATTTTAATTTTGTTTTTAGTGTCTGTTAACCTTGCTCGACTCAGACCTCTAACTCCTCCCCGCACTTTCTCTCTTTCTGCCTTTTTGCAGGAACAAGGCAAAGTAGGAGTGACATTCAATATCGGGACAGTGGACATCAGTGTTAAGGAGACCACCACAGCAGTAAACGATGGCAAATACCATTTGGTTCGATTCACCAGAAACGGGGGCAACGCCACCTTACAGGTTGACAACTGGCCAGTAAATGAGCATTTCCCCTCAGGTACCGCCATTTTATGTCCTCTGTCTGATGCGTTTTTACAGCAAATGGAGTAAAACCACAGTTTGTAAAGCACTGGACATCACCTATTTGTTTAATATAAGGGCATCACCAAGGAGGGAAATTGACATTTAAAGCCTCACTTCTAATTGTTGCTCTCACTAATGACATTTACATTCACAAAATATTCAGCTTTTTTCTTAACCTTATTCTAGAAAAGACAACATTTTGAAGCACTTTGCATTGTTGGAGGATGTGACTAATATTTCTGTTTACGTTCAGCCATCTATACCCCTGATTACGATGCCTCAATGTGTGGTTAAATACATTGAAATTATGGATGCATTGTAAAAATCTGGGCCAATAACAGCAATTTGGCTACTGACATATGCCAGTGCAGCCAGTAATGCAATCGTATTTGCTGATAGACAGATGACAGCCAAAAAAACAAAAAAAAACAAAAATAAAACAAAAAAAAATGGCCGCTTCTGGTTTTCAGCCAATGTATTAGTGCATCCCTATTAAAATGATGACAAAGTGGCTCAATGTTATATTTCTGCACATCCAAAAACCAACTGATACCCATTTATAATATTTAAAAGTAAGTGTTTTTCTTCTTTGTTTATTTAGTCGTGTTCTGCTAGAATCATACAGCGTTGCACAAGGATTGTCTTTCTCCTCCCTTCTGCTATTTGTGCATTATCACTTTGAAAATCTCCCTCGTTATTTAGAAAAGCAACATCCAAGCTGCATCTACAAGTTGAAAATGACAAGTTATGACAAGGACATACATCTTTTTATGAGCCTTTTTCTTATGTAGGGATCCAGTCATATTAATGCTACAATGCGCATTAAAACTTCTCTTATGACTTTGTTTAGCAAATGCAGTGTCACAGCACCTGCACTCAGCACTGGCAAAGTGCTAACAAAGTGTGAAAATAGGTCTGTGAGACCAATGTACACACAAACAGCTGTGGCTGACAGTCGTGGTAAAACTGCAGTAAAAACATTCTATATGTGCTAAATACATGTCCAAACAAATCCTCCTAAAAATTGGAATAACATCAGTGTGCCCCACATGTCTTAAAAAGGCACAATTCAGAGTAGCCAAAGAGAATATGCTGTTTACGTGACCTCATTTAATAGTGGTGAGTGAGTGTTTTGTTGTTCCCATACCCAGAGAGCAAACTAAAGGACATACAGTCACTTTAGTTGGCCCACACTAAGCTCCTGTGGTACACCATGCCTCAAACAAAAACCTCCCTCCTTTCATGCCCTCACACCTGACTCCACAGGAGAGGAACAAACCGAGCTAGAATCTATTGTCTTGCAAGAGGCATTAACTGTGCAACATCTGGCCAGTCCATTTCAGAAAAGGGATTGAAAGGCACCAAGAGGCATTCGGTCAGTGGGCAAGCAAAGGGAGGACGATAGAGGTAGAAACCAAGGGTGGCCTGCTGGCCAGATAAAGCTGCTGCCTGCCTGTATCTCTCATTCCCAGGTCAGAAGAAGCAGCACAGCCGCAGAATACAAATAGGGTCATCAAACAGAGCCCACTCCGTTTGGCGGCTCAGGTACCGCCTTCATTTGGAACAGAGATGTGCTGCCGCTTAAAGAAAGAGAAAAAGAAAGAAGGAAGGAGGAAATTCATTCCTGCTTCTATGAAACTGAGTTGGCATTCGTGGTCTTTGGTATCTGTGTCTTCATGCCAGCTGGCTTAGGAGAGGCCACCTTTGTTGTTTCGTGCACTGTTACCCACGCCTCGGTTTCACTTAGTCAAACAGTGCAGACACACAGGGAAGCAACGTGGGCGCAAAGTGACAGTTTAGGCAAGAAGACTTTGGAATGACAAACAATAATAGGAACTTCATCGATCTCTGAGGGAAAACTGCACCATAGCATGAAGACGTAATTAGATGGAAACAGTTGTAGATGTAATAGACAAAGATTAAAGCGCTGTATGTGATTTCTGCCACTAGGGGTCTTTCAATTAAAACAATAGTAAGCTATGTAGTTTGATGATACTGGGTGGTACCATTGGATCATGGGAGTTGTTTCCACCAAGTAACCCCAGGCTAAAATCATGATTACAGATGAGGCAATGTAATAAAATTACATTCACATTCATGTTCATCTTCTATAATTTAATTCCAATGAAATAGCAGCGAGTAATGTTAACTAAAGAAATGCTAAATATTAACATTAGATAACTCGACGTATTCCAGTGGTAAGTTGGCCATTAATATTACACATAGATTACACACAGTCCTCATTAGCTTGGTAGTTTTTATAAGCCACTGGCTGAATGTCATAGAAAACTATAAATATAGTTATGTCAATTATACACACTATAATTGCATGACTAACTTACAGTTATCAGTCTGTTACATTTTATCTGACTTTTACTGTTTTGTACTACAAGGGAAATGACACTATTCACTTTTTAATGAAGTAGGCTCATTATGGTGACTGAATAAAATTAGCATTTTCTTTGAATTTGTTGGAAACATTGGATATAATATAGGGATTAAAGTTCTCCGTCAAATGGAAAAATTGAGGGGGGAAAAAAGTCATATTGAAGTAACTTCCCCACGTGTTTCGCGGAGTCCAGTCGGCACCGCGATCCTGTCCTGGGTCTGCTGTCCTGGGTCTGTCCTGGATCTGCTGTCCTGAATCTGCAGGTGTGTAACACAGGCATGCCACGCACAGGGGGCTGATAGCTTTAACAGTGATGATAATACGATGACTTCTTTATTTTTATGTCGGGAGGAGAGATTGATGACTATTTCTCTTTGGAAGGAAACGCTGCTCATTCTGTGCCTCAGAAACACATGGACAAGTTCAGCTTTACCGAAGTTCAGCCTCCAGACGCTAACTTTAGTTTAGTGTTAACAAGTAGCTTTCATTATGAAAGAACCACAGCGAAAAGGGAAGAAGACAGAACTGATCTATGGACCTTCATGTTTGGGTTAATAGCTTATCTCCTCTTGCCGGTATATGACTAGTGTGTGTGGTTGTGTGTATGTGCCCTTCCCGTGCGTGCGGCTGTGCGCTCCGCGGCCTTACGCGGTTACGCGCCCGACTGCATAAGTGCTTTATTTTGACCCGTTTAGCATCTTATTTCTGTCTGTGTGGTACAGTACGAAGTGCCAAAAAGCAGAAAAAATTAAAGATTAGTTGGTTAGGGTTACATTTACACAGACATTTTCCCCAAAATTCATGTGCAGTTGGAGTTGGAGTTATGTTTTAGGAGTTCCTAAATTGTTAAATAAAAAGTTTTTCACTCATTTTTTGCAGTAAGGTTTTCTTCTAGTTATTTTCACTTGCTTCAAAGGTTTTCATACCCTTTAAAATTAACCAGAGAGCACCAAAATTGACATGAAGCTTTAAAAATTTTCTGGGGGAGGACCCCCAGACCCCCCACCAATACCACTCATGACATTTTTTCTATCCATGTTACTGATCTTCTACACCTTCACACTCTCCCATTCAGTGTGTTTTACAGTATTGCAAATTTGACTATATAAACTTGTACGCTATAGTAGTATTGTATTGCATCATTTTTAATAGTGGCCAATGATTTTGACCAGAAGAAAATTTTCAGTCAGATGAAAAATTTTTGCTTTAATCCCTGATATAATATAAGTGCACAAGTCATCAGCATAAATACAAAACATAAGCTTTGTTGTTTTTAGATATTGTGGAACAGTTGGATGCCAAACCTTTAACCCTTTTACCCCTTAGCGTAAAATGGTCCACCTGGAGTTTTATTTTTCTTATTTTGACCATAAAAATGTCAGAAAATATGTCCAGAAATGTCAATATTTAGCAGTTATTTACAATTTGCTACATGTTTTAATAATAACTGTAATGACAGTTTAAACAGTCAGTGGTTCACATCATGAAATGAACGAATAAACTAAAAAAAAAAAAAAATGTGTCAAGGAATTCAACTGTGCTTCACATGGCAAAATTTCGTTTTCACCCCCAAATATCACACAAAATGCTGATGCTCTCCAGTGCTGAGGAGCAAACAAATAGGAGTTGATCTCTTTCACTTTGCAGCCCTATGTATCAGCAGCCCTACAGCGTGCTCCTCGCCGCACGCCTTCACAGAGGACAGGGCAGCATCCTCTCCTGGCGTGACCTGGCACACTGTTTTGGTTTGGTTCAATGCCAGCGCAGGTGATGTTAATCCCTTCTGTCTCTGGCTTTCTTTTGCCGTTGGCTGTCTTTCGCTTTTCTTTGACCAGATAAAGTTAGACGGGTTTCATAACTGCGTTTCAGCCACACTCACGTAGGCAAATACTGAGAAACTCCATAACGTGTGGCAGACATATGAAAACAAATCACATCGCTGCCATATGCATGTACAACCTCGCATATGCACAAACACTCTTTGAAGGAACTGAATGACTAATAGAACTCTGTCTGATGTTAATGGGTGGTAATTACCTCCAGGAACTAAGTAATGTAATTGCCTGTGTCTGTTTGTTTATTTGCCTGACTATCAGCAGGATTGCGCAAATACTGCACTAAATTTCATAAACTTTATCGCTCTGTGTAATATTTGGAGATAGGCCGTTTGATTGAATTGCAGGAGTACAGGTCCTTGGCGGAGGTATGCTCTCTACTGAGTGCCCTTTCTAGTTTCACATTGCAATTTACCCCCTACCGCCTTCATAATTATCTCAAAAGTACCTTTGGTATCAGTATTCAATGGTGGTTTTCAGCATTTTCTATCAATAAGTATGTCAATATCACTGATCCAGAGCAGAACCCATTCAAAGATCACTGCTAAACAGCTCTCGGGTTTGCCTCTCACTTTAAACAATGCACAACATCGAGAACTCAAGCTTTTTATCTTTGAATTCCTTCCAAGTTATCCCATTGAGGTTTGTTCCCCTTTCTGCGCGCCTGTCATTGTCTTGGAATGGAGTTGAGGTCGGAGGGGGATCGAATGCGTCGTAATTTCTTTTTCTCTTCGGCACAGGTAATTTGCAGGACACTCAGTGATAGTAATTCAGCGATGATTGATTTTTTTTTTTTTTTTTTTTTCAATCCCTCCCTCCCTTGTAAAGGTGTTGTCATCTCATGAGTAATTACATGTTAGGGTGCAGACTCATCGACTGCTTTCACACACTCGTAGTGCTTAACTTGAAGGCAGCAAGCCGCCACAAGGCTCTCAGGTCGTTCAATAAACAGTTACCGGATCTGGGCATGCCCTCTCTCTCCTGCTAGACAATAGTTGAGGACAAAGGTGTTGCTGGATTGCTTGTCAGTAAAAGCTCCTGGCAAAATAGCTTGGGGCGTGTTCATTGGACATCTCATCATCAGTGTTTGCAAAGTTTTCCCGCAAAAGTATAGAGATGTTAAACACTTTGTATGGCACTATGTTTTATTGCACAGGACCTTGGTTTGAGGTAGTAAATGTCACATTTTTATCCAGATTTTTGACATTTTAGCTGCTTTCCTGTCATTCCTTGCAGTTCTAATAATACTCCATCAATATCCTTTTCACACATGCACATGCAATTGTCAGCTTCATTTCTGGCTAAACATTTGATGTGGTAACAATCTGACTTGGACATACGTAGTAACATTTCTATATCACTTATCAGATGAAAAATGGGATGCAAACCCTGCCTGCAGACTCGGACAAATTTTGCATTCACAAAACCACATAAGTATAAATACACACCTTCACTGACCCAATTGTTAGCAGACTCTGAAAAGCACACAAGTAATGGGTGTTCATCAGTTCTTTCATTAAAGTGGTACTGATTGAAAGTAGATGATTCAATAGTAGTTCCTGGACTGAAAACTTTAGTCATGTAATAATTCAATGCTATTTAAAATACAACACAAACAAATGTTAATTGACTCACACAAATATACTGAGTAATCATACCACTTTCATATTATTGTTTGTGTAATTTGATAGATTTTTGATGGGTTTATTTTTGATGTTTGGGGTTTACATAGTATACCCTCCATAGTTTAGTTCTCTAGTTTATTTGTTTTTTTGTTTTTTTTTTTAATTTCCTGGCAGAATGGTTGCGCAATGGGGAAATAATCAATGCAAAGGTGCTATGACCAGTCATTTATTGTTTTCTATTTTAACGTGATAACCGATGAAGGACATTTATTCAGATAAGAATTTGACACTGAAAATAAGGAAGGAGCAGGACTAGATAAACTTTAGCTTCTTTCTGTTTCTTCTCAAACTGTATTATGAACTGATACATATGTACATTTCTGTTAAATTTATTATATTGCATTACTTTTCTGTGATTATTGACCGTTAATGGGTGCATATGTCATTGATTTCTTGCTTTTTTTGTTTTTATTGTTAAGAGACAAACTAAACTAAAAGCCATTAAATCAGCATTTACCTTATCAGGATAATATACACCAGTGAGTTGGTGATGGTTGGACAAGTTTTTTTGTTAATACTTTATCTAGATGCATGAAAATCTAGAGTTTCAATTATATCCTCATTCAATTTACTTTTGTACCAAGCTTCAACCATTGGTGAATTATTTACACTAGCATTAACCATATCCTATAAATGTTTGGTGCACAGGGTAATAAACCTATTCAGTTATTTGGATAAACAACCAGAATAGATCATTTTCACATCGAATTAGACTATGATAAAAAGTACTACTGAAATCTACTGAATCATAAAAACACCATTGTCTAGTGGTTGTCAGTGGTGACACTGTCAGAAATAACAGGATGCAGTGCATTTCTAGTATTGCAGCAGTACATGATGAAATTGTTACAAAAATGTATGAGTGGATTCAGTGGGATGAGTGTCCCATCACGCTCCAGATGGTCATTAAGTCTTCAAAGTTTCAATACCCATCAGACGAGCACGACAATAGTCCACAAACTACGATGACAGCGTTTTAAACTAACCACGGTGCTCTCTCCTCTTCTCCTTCTGTCAAATCACACGTGAACTGCGAGTTTTCTGTAAATGTTCTCTCTTGTCTGGGTGAAGGCATGAGGAACACTGACGTAAAAGTGAATTAGTGACTCTATCTGAATGGCAGAAAGCTGTCACCAACTGATGGATCTGATGGGGGCTACATTATATCAGTAACTATATGAATTACTCAGAAATCTGTCAGATTAAGCAAGAAGAACTAGTACTGAGATGGGTCAAAAAGGGTATTCGAAGTCTCTCTGACAGGACATTTTAGAGACAATTTGACAGATTAGTGTGGCTAAACGACCCACATTTTTACTTTTAAATTAATTTTTGCTTTAGTTGGACCGTAAGGGATTATCCAAAACAAGGAGCTACTTTATATTGAAATAAATGTCGGAATGGCAATCAATTAAAGTTCGCTCTCTGAATGGACATTACTATGTTTTGACCCGGATGATCAAACTGTTGTGGTCACACCACGAAAACAAAGGTAAAATGGTGGCTGAAATGATATAACTACATTTCCCATGACCTGTTTGCCCATTCAATACATGAAGACACAATAAACTCTTTACCAGTCTTGCAAAACACTCATAAATTAGTTTTTCTGAATTGAAATTATAAATGTCCATTTACAACTAGAATCATTCCTCATCAATCCTTGTATGATTAAGCCCTTGTGCATAAATTTATCTATTTATTTGCCTTTAAAACAATCTACAATGCTGCTTTACAAAGCACAATTTGTCATTTTTAATCCTGAAAATATGAAGAAAGGGATTGCGTCATAATCTGAGTCTTCTATACAACAATAGACCCACACTCCTCCCATAGAACAGCCCAGTCCCATCAGGCCTCAGTATTTCGTGTTTTTAGTGTGTGTTTGCGTGTGGGCGTTGCGTGTATCTGTGCTTTGTCTCTTCCTTTCTCTAATTATTCTCCCCCTCCAACAGTGCCCCGACAGATCTCCATTCTTTTTTTGTCCCCAAATTTGCTTTTTATCCTCATTTCTCATCCTTTTCCAGTCGGTGTTCATCAGGGCTGTGCATCTCCCCTCCAATCCTGTGTACTTTTGTGACAGCCCACATTGCTGCAGGGGCTCATCTTTGTTTAGTGAGAGGGTTCCAATTTCCTTATATAACACTCTGAAATCCCCACATTCTTTGATTGTGGATTACATGATCTTAATGCACGGGTTTGAATCAAAGAATTACTAGATTGAGTCACATAGAAATCATGCATCACACGTCGCTGGAACTGGCTCATGTTCAGGCCTTGTCTCAGATGAATGACCGGCGGCCTAACTACTCTCCTTGGGCTTGGGGAAATTATTTGTTCGGATGCCATCAGTTATGGTGTGTACAACAACAGACATGTGTTCACTTTCACATGTTTTTTTATTTTTATTTTTTTCAAGGTATTATGCTCACAATGTTACAATTCCCTCAACCTGAAGCGGGCACAATGAGCAGTAGTGTTTCAAAGTATCTGCCACTCTTTGTCTTGAAATGCAGGCAAAACAATTCCTCGGGAGCGAGATAAAACCCCACGCGTCCCCGGGGCCAAACACGATTAGCCCAATCTGAGACACAATCTCTGTCGGCCTCAGAACTCAGACTAAGCTGAGTGTAGAAGCCGCCGGTCTAATTCATCCTTTCAACGCCAGAATTTTGTGAGCGACCTGATAAATGATGAATTTACTCCCTGGCTTTGTCTGACGTCTGAGAGAGAATAGAAGGAGGGCAGAGGGAGAGCGAGCAGGAGAAACAGAGGGACACGGGTGAATAGAAAAGAAATGCAGCCGCTGAGGAATGCAGAAGCGTTTAATGGAGTAGATGACAGGAATAAGTTGATAAAAGAGGAAAAGAGCTGACATATAGACAGATAGATGGATCCAGAAGAAGAGAAAGGGAATGGGGGAGTGAGTGAAAAGTGGATAAATGATACCCGAAATGTGGCTGTAGCTGAAGAAGCCCGTTTTCAGCCGCGAAGAGCAAGGAGGGTTGATTGCATCGGAGTGAGACGGAGAGAAAGAGAATAGCAGGGAGCAGATGAAGGAGCAGAGCATAGCTGGATGGATCGTGGGCTGAAGAGAAAGAGGGAATAGAAGGAAACTTGGGGGAGATGGGGGAGACGGATGAAAAGCATGAGAGAGAGATGAGGGGAGACAGAGATGAAAGTAAGGTGTAGATTGGAAAGGAGGTGGGTGGTGCAGGATATTCATAACCAGAGGCTGCAGCAGCTATAGCTACAGAGTGGTGCTGTGGAATGATGATTTTTGGACAGGGCCGCAGTATATCAAATGTACTCATCATCCCCAAATGGAGCGGATGCCAGGAGCCTGTCACGGTAGCCATTTTCACAGTTTTGATGCGCGCTAAGCACTGGCCCTGTGATGGAACCCCAGTGAGTTTAGTCTGGCAAGCAAACTGCATAGGACGAGGCGACAAATCAGCAGATGACTGTCGCCGTGCCAGTGTTTGTGTTGACTGAATAGCTGCCACTAAAGGGGAAACATTTAGACATTGTTTTGGCGGGGAGAAAAGATAGTGAATTAGGGCTAAAAAGACGTACAAAAATAATACAAGGAAGAGCATTTTGCATGTCCGTGTTATAAGACGAGCTACAGTATAAGAAACACTGAGGTAATTTAAGTTGGTTATTTAAAGTAATGTACAATGGGTGAGCAAACATTTAATAATGTGAGTATTTAAAGCTGTAATATGTAACATTTCTCACTACAGCTGTAAAAAATTACTATTGTTGACTTGTGTATTTAGACTATATAAAATAGGCCTGTAACGGTACACAAAATTTTCGGTTCGGTACGTTTTCGGTTTTCAAAGCCACGGTTAGTTTTTTTTCGATTTGGTACGGGAAGAAAGAAAACCCCTCAAAATGTCTATTAATGCATTTATGAATGTTTTAACATTTTTCCCCCAATTTTTGGAGACAATAGAATATAGAAAAACAGGAATAAGATAATTCTGCTGCTATAAATCAAATCGAAAATAAAATAAATTAATAATATTACTAAATGTATGTGGAACATTAGTATTGCACTTTTCCCTCAAAGGTAGTTTCGAACAAACAAGAAAAATCTAATTACAGTTCTGTCAGTTCACGTTCTGCATAAAAATAATGTAAAAATTCCACATGAAGTGCAACATTAACAAGAGGACAAACTGGTATTCTGTTTAAACAAACTGAAGAGAAACTTTAACAATACAATGAACCAAATTATTTATTTTAGGACAGAGAACAAACTGTTTAGGATGCTGTGTGTATTTGTGTGTGCCTGTGTGCATGGCGGATTTCTTTCTTTTTTTTTTTTTTGTTTTTGACAAAAGTGAAACTTTACATACTTTCAACATTCTATTTATTCCTCTATTATACAGCGTGCGTGATAGACAGGCAGACAGACAGACAGACAGACAGAGCTAGTGTAAGTGTTTTAGAACTACCATAGTTCCTAGGGGCCAAACAACGTCTGTCTTATTAACGTCTCTTTCCTCATTGTTGTCTTTCACCTGAACCCGAACTGATCCAAACTGGACTGGACTGATGGTGGAGGGTCTTCAGTCTCTTCCTTCCAGGTTCACATCATATTTGTTGGTTTTTTTAACCTTATATCAACTGCTATTTCGTGTTTTGGTTCAATGTGTGCTCCTTTATTAGGTCCATGTGAAACCTGTGCGGATTTAAAGTTCCGCATCGAACGACGTCTTTCATTCCTTTTTTTTTTCTTCTCATCATACTGTGCCGTTTTGGTACAGCTGTGTACCGAACTGAACAGGTGTGTACCGAAACGGTTCGGTTCGGTACGTGTACCGTTACAGGCCTAATATCAAATAGTTCAAAGTTCAAATTAATTCAGTGTTCAGACCAATTTTATTCAGTTCGCTGTTGGAGGCATAATATACCCTTTACTGATGTTAACATTTAGAGGTTCTGTGTGTAATATTTGGTAACATCTATATTGTATCGCACTGCTGTTTCCCCACAGTGGCCGCTAAGAATCTACAAGTCCCCCATCACAGTCTGTGTTTGTTTTCTGGGCGCATTCAGACATGATAGATGATGATAATGTAGTTTACCACTGGATGCTTTCTGTCATGAGACACAAAAAAGAAGAGTGTTAGTTCTGAGTAATAGAGACATGGTGACCCAATATGGCAACCTACTTCCTCTGTAGATATAAAAGACTTGTTCAAAGGTAATGAGAACACAACAGTTCTCATTTTTGTATAATTATACATGAAGTAAATCCTGTAGAATTCCCCCAATCCTTTCACACTGGACTGACAACATTATATCCAATTATTTTATGCTATGGTAATACACAATATGAATAAAACTTAGATTAGTTATATTGTCTGTAAACATTTATGTATAACTTATCAGCACTGGCAGTGATAACATGTAGTAGTTGGCTTCATCAACTATGTTTTTCATTGTTGTGATTGAGTGATAGCATAGCTGCAGAAATTCCATACTGTGTTTATAGATTTGAGGTGAAAATGGGTCTCTGTAAGAGTGAGAGAATTCCAGACTAGTTTCAGTGTTTTCTTCTCTGTTTCACTGAAAGGTTGATGAAATATCTGTGTAAAACGGAAAAAAAAAACACAAATCCTTCAAGGCAAAGTGATTTAATAACAAACAATAGTGCTTTTATTGGCAAGGTCATCTATTCTTAAGTCACCTTTAGAAATTGAATATCAAATTGACAAACTAGAGAGATTTTTCTCATTAGTTGGACAATTAGCTTGTGGTGTATTCATTACAGGGGGACTGTCACCTCATTAATCACCTAGAACAATGTAAGAGCTATACCTGAGTCCACGCCATTAGCATTGCATTGCGAGCCCACGTCGCCTACTGCAGACATGAGTTCCAGCTAAATAACAGTCTGAGAATGCATTAAAAAAAGCAAACTGTGGAAGAAACTGGATGGTGAAAATACAGTGTTGGTCTTTCCTCCAACACTCCCAACACTTCTAACCTTTCTGTCTGTCCCCCCGGTTTCACATACAATCATCATGCTTCCCTCTGTGGCCCTTGTCCAGAGGAGAGTGTATTTGGCCAGCCCCCGAAACCCGCTCGAGATCAAAGAAATGGGGAGGGCATCCTGCTAGTAGCTGATTAACCTGCTGGCACGCTGCAGACACAGTCCTTTAGCTCCTTGAGCTCCCTCGCAGCCATATCCACACTCCTTCCCAGCTGGCTGTAAACTGAGCATTTGGCTGTTTTTCCTCTGAATAGTAAAGGTGGAAGGGGACGATATAAAGATAGGGCAGAAAGGGGAGAACTGTATGTTTTACCTGATAAATGCTTAAGAAGAAGTTTAAGGTAACGGAAGAGAATTCAGTCCTGTTGTTTTTTTCTCAGCAGGTGAAAATGGGTCTAAAAATAAACATGATATCATGGCTGAAACCAGTGTGGCCATTCCACAAGTCGGCTGAATCCCTCCGAGCATGACTGTGCATGACTTTTTTATGATCAGTCATCTGACAGGATTCCAGCAACTGAAATAGAGCTGTATTCTCAATTATAAAGCCTGGCCTTTCACATGAAGCGACATCATACCAGTGCCTAAACACCATCCCACCCGGGGAGCCAGTGACATCACAGGGCTGTTCATAAACCTATACAGGCTTCACACTGTTTGTCATACCTCAAAGTGTTTGAAGACAGAGCTTTACGTCTCAATTCTCAGTGTCGACACATTCGCCGAGCCTTTCTGAGGGAATGCCTCTGTGATTGTCAGAAAAAAATATTTCATCCTGGCTCACGCACAAAAAAAAAAAAAAAAAATCATATCATGCCAGAAATAATACCAAGTACACTCGTGAGATTGCCCCGTAAAGGCGGTCTATTATCTTTAATTCCCATATACCTGGAGCATGTTAGCCACAGTCTCACAAGAGGCGAAATGTGGCAGCTGGGGTAGCGCTTTTTACCCAAAAGGCCTCCCACCATGTCAGTAATGATCTCATTTGTATGCATTGTCCTCCTCAAATCTGTGTCACTGTGGGACTTCCCAGCCCCAATAGGTCTGTGCTACTTCAAATTACCTCTTCCTCCCTCCATGCAAAAACTGCTAGCTTTTTTTCTTTTTTTTTTTTTCAAATAAGCTAGTAAAGCAAATCATTCCTTGGCCCTTGAAATGTAAAAGCAGGTGGTGTCCAGTGGGAGAATTAGTGCACATAAATTACCTCCAATTTGCTTGAGAGAAAGGCAGTTAATGCATGTCTACTTCTGTAGTCACATGATATCCCATTCTGTTTGAATTATGCCATAATGACTATATCATAAGAGTTATGTACACTGTATTTTTTGTGCTTTTCCTTCACATGTAACCTTCTCTTTCAGGTTATTTATGCCTTTGGAGATGTGTTGTGCTTTTAATCCATGGATATTTTTGCTATATAGTGGTGTGGAGTGTGCTGTTTAAATATGCATTTTAAAATTTCACCTAAAGCTACTTGAAAAACCGAATCATAAAGCTTTTATAAATATTTCTAAACAAAGATAAACTCACTATAAACCACTGTATAAATGTGTGATGTCTGTTGCTGTTGCCGTCTGTTTCAAGATGTTTGTTAAACTCTCAAACTTTAAAGGCAACAGCGACATTGAGCGCTATCAAATGGCAAATAAGAAAATCCCGTTCAAATATACCCGGCCAGTAGAAGATTGGCTTCAGGAGAAAGGTAAATCTTTATCAAACTTCTAGAATGTTTACCTTTTATTTTCTGTCATTTCATCGGCTTGTTCCCTTCAACCTTTGAGAATGAATAACCATCCCTTAAACCCTTTAAAAAACTACTTTTAAAAAAAAAAGCGCTGTTCTGTTCTTCTCTCCTTAATTTTTTATTTTCTTTTTTTTTCTTCAATCCCCCATGCCCTTTTTGTCATCGTCATCTTTTGAAAGTTTTGTTTAATCATGGTGTCCAGTTAAAGGGACTGGGAAAAGATCTACACCATCGCCTTAACGGTGCAACAATAACAAGCACCAAACCTTCCCTAATCTTTTGTACACATTTGACTAAGAAAAGGCATTATCTATGCTGTAACAGTGCACCGATTGTTTTGAGAAGAGAATTAGCTCCCTTGGCTCGCCAGTGTTTGCGAACAAACTAATCAGTGGGCATATCCCCCTGAAAACTTTCCAAACAGCAGGTGCTTCTCCCTGCTGGAATTTATCTGATTGTAGTTATACACATCACACATGATAAAATCCTCACTTGTTTGGTGATGGAGAGCTAATTGGAGGCTTTTTGACAGCAAAATGTTACAGTGAGCCTGCCAAGGTGCACTGCTCCCTGATAGAGTTGCGCTTTTCAATCAGCGCTGTGAGATTAAGTCCTGTTTATTTTTAAAATATTTTTGGGGATTGGGAAGTCTGTTCCCTTACTTTTTTTTTTATTTTTCTTTTTTTTGTGCGCCCTGAGTTCAACATAATATCATTATAAACCGCATTTAAAAATCATTGCACATAAACATCTTAACCTGATTATAAAGTCCCTTTAACAATCGCTTAAACACAGACAGGTCTGAAAAATTCCATTACTGCTGCATGCATGACTCCACACGTTATTTCATTTTTGCTTCTGTGATTACATCCCTGTCATTCCATGCCCAATGTATTATTATTATTATTATTACTGTGCAAATACAAGCTTGCAGTGTTATGTGTTTGTAAATTATACAAATGAGATTTTTAATTATGATTCCCGTATTCTGAAAGTTTTGCGCATTTTCATTTCATAATTAATGCATGAGCAATGTGTTTTGACGATGATATTTAGGCTTTCCCTAATGAAAGTCAGCATGACATGTAGTGAGTGCATATTGCTCATGCTTTATCACAATATGCCAAAGCCTGTATACATATTTATTAATCACTGTACCGCATGAGTCCACTGTTTTGTCCAGAGAATATTAAGTGTTCCAGCTCATTTTTCACATGTTTTTTTTCACACCTGCATGTGTACACTCCTGCAATAATACTACTATATATGCACAGTGTTTTCCCGCATTATCAGGTTCAGTGATGCCTTTTCTGCTATCTGTTCTAGCATCTGGAAAAATAGCTGCAGTCATTTAATATAAACAGAAGTGTGTGTGTGGGGGGGTGTGCTGTAACAAACCTTTTCTCACTTTTTCCATTGTTTTTCATACATATCCACATTAATCAAGAAGTAAAGCAATATGTAACAGACATTGTTGAAGTTACTGTATCTACAGTTCCTCCAGTGAAAGTGTAGCTTCCTTGAAAGTGGTGCATGTGAAAATGTAGATATGTGTTACATCAGGTTAATCCTTCATGTAACACATACTGATGGTGTCTTCACTCCCCTCCTGCATCAGGACGGCAGCTGACAATCTTCAACACCCAGGCCACCATTTCCATTGGCGGAAACGACCGGAAGCGGCCCTACCAGGGCCAGCTCTCCGGCCTCTACTACAACGGCCTAAAAGTGCTCAACATGGCCGCAGAAGGCCACGCTAACATCAAGGTGAACGGTAGCGTACGGCTGGTGGGCGACGTGCCGGCCAGCAGGGGCGCTGCACGCACCACCACCTCAGTGCCACCGGAGATGTCCACCACCTTTATTGAGACCACGACCACGTTGTCTACCACAACCACCCGCAAACAGCGCTCACCACCCACTATTCAGGTAAAGCAAAGGATGATAGGAGATGAGGCGAGATAGAGGAACTGTGTGGAAATGATTGGAAAAAGATGTGTTGAAATGTGTGAAGAACTTGTCTTAAAGGTATAATTTGATCTATAACATTCAAACATACTGTCATAGAGGGGAGCAGTATTTTACCAGAACATGCTGACAACCAAAGCCAGTCAATATTTATACAGTCTACTCTCGTTAAACCGCCCGCCGTTATACTGCCATTTTCGCTCACCGCCGACCAAAACCATTGCACAAAAATCCCCAATGCATTATTCCATTAGCTACCGCCATTTCCGCCTATCGCCATCCACCAGCCCAGTTCCATGCACAAACAACACTTATACCATTGATTTCCCGACCGTTATACCGCCAGCGTGATTGCCATCGAGTACACATAAATTTTAACAATGCACTGAAACAAACGCACCAGACGCTGATCGCGACAAGCTACGAGTAGGTCTATGGAACAGCCACCGTTCATTTATCGCAGAACACTCAGTAGGTCAGGATGTCGGGAAGAGGACGTGGGATTAAGCCAGAGCCTCAAGATGATGGTGTCATTTCCCGACACGGTATAATAATGCTTAAAATGTTTCCCCACTTTAAATGATCCCTTACAACATAACAGAATCAAGATTTATTTAGAAACGCAATTAGAACGGATTAACGGAGGCAGCATAGACATCATATAGTAAAGACATGCACATTATGGACGCAACCCGTTGTAACGCCATTTTCGCTATACCGCCAATTTGGCCGTGAACGGAAGTTGGCAGTATAACGAGAGTAGACTGTACTATATATTTTACCTTGAAGTCTTACTGCCCTTTCTAACAGGGAAATTAAAAAAAACTCTCCATCGATAATAACAGTAGATAACCTCTATAATAATCAGAAGTCCATCTGTTGGGACCTCTTATTGTGTGGCTTTGGTCTGTACACAAACATAGGCCCTACTAATCAATTAAGGCAGCATGAAACCTGCATCCCTCATGTTCTGTGTGGTTTCTCTTTATGTCAAAAGAGTCTGATAGCCCTAAAGACAGGTAACTTAGCTCAGCTTTTACCAAATCTCAACACCATTTGAACTGTTGTATTGAGGACTTGCAGCTTACATCACTGGTCATGTGATTGTTGTTTACACCACCATATTGGTAGGCACGCTATCTGGATCCAGAAAGTCAGAACTGTTGCTTTATATCGTGTTTGTCTTTGGACTCGTATTTGCATGTTTTGTTATTTGCAAATATGTCTGCTTGTGATAAAGGCACCATAGATGAGTTTCAATGTTTACTAACAACAATGATGCACGCGCAACTCGGAGGCAAAAACACGAGTACCAGCTACCAGCCGGCTCACATCAGCCACGTACACCTCCAGGCTCTGCCCCAGAACTGGTGAACGAACCGATATGTTAGCTGTAAAACGGTCCATGAACTGTCTCTGTCCAAAAACCGATCCCATCTTCTCTTTCACGGCCGCATAATTTGACTTGACCGCATCAGGAAGGCTGTCCCATTGTAGAAAAGCAGACTGGCACAGACGGGTGGGGAGTATTGTCACCAGCTCCCCACTGAACTAACCGGTGTTGCCCGCTGTAGCTCCGACTGCCACTTCCATCTGCCTCACCCAGCTGAGGAAACTCAAAGGGAGCAGGTAGATCCACAATCACTCTGTCTCTATACGGTGATCGGTCAGGGGAAGCCCTCCTGGTAGGTTTAAAGGGGTCTTCATCACCGTATCATATGATAACAATTCTTTTTTTCCACGCCGCTAAGTGCAACAGGCACGCAGGCTAACTATACTGAGAAGCTACGCCAACCATGGTAATAACTATAAACAGTGGTCGGCAGAACAGAACCACCGCTGCCACCAATGGAACCCAGTGGTCTTTATGCCTAATTTATAATTGGTGAAAGCTAAGTAATAAACGGCACACAGGAGTTTAGTAGGTCCATCGTTTAACACGTTGTACGATCCAAGGAAAGCTTGCCTTCCAATATGGCGTCGTAAACAGCAAACCACGTGATCATGTGACATTTGTGCAAAACCTCAATAGGACATATTGCAACCTGTAGGAGGTAAAAGCCTTTCTGTGTGTATCTTCATACTGTATAGTCAAAAAGCCACGTGTTAAAGTGAGGTACTAATTATTAGCATATTGACACTGTCTCTATTAACACGTATTTCAGCGTAATAGCAGCTAATGAATCAGAACTGTGTGGTAATCACTGCAGTCACAGCTCCAGTCCAGCGCCAACCATGGATGTTTTATTTCTTTCAATACATCCGTGACATCAGCCCAAACAGTCGCGCTGCTTCTTCATCTCACATTGGACTGAGGGCAGACAGGACTCTCCAGTGACGCACAATTTACTCTAGAGCTGTGGTGTAATGGCAGGACAATGCGAGCCTAGATTATTAGCATGCTAACCGCGATGCTATGCTATTGGATGCTATGGAAATCTGTGCAACACAATACACTGACACCTTTAACTGCTATGTGTTCACAGTCTGGGGATAATTTTAACTCATTTTTGAATGTTACAAATTCTACCTTTAACATATTTTTCATGTGATTAGTTCTGTTTGGATACTCACTTTCTATGTTGTGTGAAACAGTGAGGTTTTTTTTTCCCCCATCTTTCAGTATTTTCACTGTTTTTGTCATACTGAGGTGGTGGATTGTCAGCACGTTGCTTTTTTCTCTGCTTGATCAGTCAAGGTCAGGATACTGTATTTCTCATTCTATCGAGGATTGAAGTGCTGCTGTTCATTGAGGTGTACAACGCTGGCCTGGACACTGCTCTTTTTCTCTACATATCTCTTTCTCTCTGTCCATCTCTATCTGTCACTCACCCGATCCAGCCTAACACAGGCCTTTCTCCAATACGTCCTGAGTCCAAGCCAATGAATGTCACTGCTGTGCCAAGAAAGTAATCACACCGAGCAGTCCTTTGACACCCAGAGGACAAATTGAACCATTCGTTGTTCATATTAAAGCAATAACTCTCCCTCAGGGGTGAGGTGGGGAGGGTTTGGGACGGGAGGAAAGGTTGGTCAGTGGACGACAGACAAGGCCCTAGTGTTATCAGCCTTTTCACCTCAACAGCAGATTGTCTGCCATGTGGTGATGATGGCTCGACATGTCAGCGCTGACATATGTACGTTTCTATCACCTTCAGTGTGGGTAGGCCATAGTCAGAAAACCACTAAATACCCCACGATTTGGAAAAGACTGACATAGAAAAAAAATGAAGCTGTCACATATGAGGTTTCAAGTATTTGTGCTCCGTCTATGTATGGAATCTACAGTGACAGCAATGACTGAGCTGAGATACATTACACCACTGTTTCCTGCACTGGATACAAGGTCACATGAGATTTAAGGAAAAAAATAAAGCAACAACAGCGAATGGCATTTTGTATGATGGGCTATTAATATCAAGGGAAGTCAATAAAGGTCTGCATGCTATGAAAGAGCCTCTATATAAACCACTCTCCTTTTCAAGGTGAAATGATGAAGTGATCCTTCCTTTGTCGATACAAAGGATGCGGCTGTTAGCAAGATGAAGCTCTTTGATAACTTAGCAATAAAAGTTTTGTTTTTTTTTACTCCCAATAACTTTTCAGTCCTTTACTTTTGAATTCCTTCTGAGAGCGCGCCATGTTCATTCTTCTTCCACACCCATGTTCCCATGGCAGTGTCTGCTTTGATTCACACCGCTGTGTCACAGAATTTCATTTGCCAAGGCCTTTAATTTTACAGTTCCCTAGTTGGCTGTCAAATACCGTGGTGTGAGAGGTAAGGAGAAGACCTGTACCAGTTTGGCAGATTTCTCCACCCCTTAGGGTAGTATAGGGGAGTACAGGGAGTTGAGCTATCATTAGTGATGTACTGCAGTCCTGAAAGAGAGCTATAGGCATCTGACACAGCGCTGGACTCCCAGTCGTTGTAATAGTTGAATGTGTGTGTGCTTACATGTAGACTGAAATATGTGTGTTACGGTATCTGTCTTCACATCTATTTTTGGTCCACTTCCCCAATGCTAGCTGTTTCTTTTTTGAGGTGAGAAGTGCTGAATCCCTCAGCGTCTAAGGATCAACAGAATGAGAGACAAGGGCGGGGAGTGGAGAGAGCCAATCTCACGCTTAATTAATGATAGCTCCACGGGGACAGATGCACACGACAGGCACGTTTCGTTTTCTTTGCTTCTCTCACTGTCGCTGAGTTTCTTGGCTGCTCTCTGGGTCAGATGGTCCTCAGGGGGATGACACACAAGAAGAAGATGTTATAGGATGGGTTGGTCACAAGAAAGTACACCCTGTCTTCTACTAGAGTGGATGTACAGATAAAAGAACCTGGGTCACAAGGTTCATTCTTATTCTTATTCTTACTATTATCATTATTATTATTATTATTATTATTATTATTATTATTATTATTATTATTGTTGTTGTTGTTGTTGTTGTTATGATTTAGTCTGTTCCATTTCCGTTCATTTTATTTTGTAGGAGTGCCCAAGTACTTTTATTTATATCTTAAGGAATTTACCTTTTATTTTAAAAAAAAAAAAAAAAAAAAAAAACTTTAGGGTTGGGTGCTACATAAAGTTAGAAACAAAAATTGTAGATGTGTTATGTAAACCTGCTCATTAAAGATGAGGCAGAATAAATTAAAATACAGAACAGTTAAAAGACCATTTTAATCTGAGACTTTTTTGTGTCACATGAAGTTGTAAAATCAAGCACATTCTCTTTACATGATGAATACATTGCCCCCGTAGGTGAACAATGTTTTTCTTTTTGCATCAGTGTGCCTTTGAGATTTTTTCTGACTTGGTTTTCTTTTTTTTTTTTACATATATGTGTATGTATTTTAAAAATGTTTTAACATTATTTGTCTGCATCAGCCTTTTTTTGTGTGTTTTAGTTTTATTTAGTTTTAGGGATCAGAGTTTTGAGGTGGTTTCACAAAGCTCTACCTTGAGAGATTTAAAACTTCAAATATAGTTTTAAAACTTATTGATGAATGTTCCCATATTAGGCTAAAGAAATTTTACTCTTGTTCACCATCACCTATTAACATTCAGGGAAAACAGAAGCTTTTTCATGTAATTAATTTCATTTTCTCATGTTGCATGGGTCATTATAGTATTTTAGTTCCATTGTTGAGCATGTTGAAAGTTGAACACTAGTTTTAGTTTTAGTTTAGTCTTAGTTTTCATCAACTATAATAGCACTGCTTTAGACTAGAACACTGAGAGTAAAAGACCAACCAAAGTAAAGTAACATTCAAATAATAGTTTTGGAATAAATCAACTTCAGTTTTCACTTTAAATCCACTTCACAGAGAAAAGCACCAAAATAAACCAAGTGCAGTGATCCTCTATATATATTATATATTTAGCACTGACAGTTTTTCCTTTGACAGAAGAAACATTCTGTTTTAAGTCCAGTGTAGTCTTTTAGAGAGAAAAAAAATGCAACAGCAGTTATAATGAGTTTGTGCCACATCATATCTGAGTTGAATAAACGTCACTGAGTTGGCGCTGAGATAACTCCTGCTGCCTTTAAACTCTTTACCTCTCAAAGCCTGTGGAGCATCTGCTGCAACCACTCAACACAAGACATTGCTCTGCTGAGTTTCATCTATGGTTTGACTAATGCTTACTGTGTTAGCATGCCTTCACACACTGTATAAAGTCAGATCGATGCGCACAGAATTGGTTACATAAATAAATTTACACTCTTGAATGTGAAATTTGTACTTTGAGTTTCTTCTGTTCTCTGCAAAAGTGCAGCTTGACCATGACTACATGTCACCCTCTCCAAGGAGGCCTTCATTTAACTCCACACTACTCTCATAAATATTTAATTATTACCCCGCCCCCTGAAGGGGGAGGCAAGGGGTGTTGGTTTTGGTTCAGTTTGTATATTCTTTTGTTAACACTTTAGCAGCAAAACTATTGGATCAATTCATACCAAATTGGGTTTATAGATTGCCAGTGACCCAGAACAGATGTGTTTACATTTTGGGAAAGGTAGGTCAAAGTTCAAATTTTTTATGATTTTTTAAAAATCTTCCCATTTACTTACAATGGGTGAAATACGTGCAAGGGGCAGGGTTTGTTATGCCTGGCACCACTTGGTTACTTATCGACCTGGCAAAACAAGTAAATAAGGCATAGAAAAGAAGTAATGCAATGGTCAATAGATATAAACAAGACTAATGGACTAAATATAGTCACGTTTACTGTAAGCAGCATTTGAGCTTTTCTTATGGACCACTGACTTCTTTTATTAACAACTTTTTCTCCCATAAAAAAAAAAAAAAAAACTTTTTTTGAGCTTCAGTGCTCATAACAAGTCACTGGTGTTAAAATTTAAATGGTTTCATAATTATTTGGAAGTCATGCCACACATACTAAAACTCTCCTGGTAGTTTCCTGCAAAGAAAATCAGTATTTTGATGGTCACATACAGATGTCTCTGAAAACTAATGGCATGAAAATGACATAACTATGCAGAAATGTAGTAAACTGGACTAAATTATAGTATACTGCAGCAGGTGTAGCTTGTTAGGTGGTTACCTAAGCTATTCCTCTGCAGGATTCTGGTTGAACCAAAGAATGGATTTTATGCTTGCAGGCTTGATGTGGATAGTCATTTTGGGAATACTCATTTATGCCAGCCTCTATCATGGGAGATCAGCATCTCTCGTTCTCAATTAACTCGCGCTGCTGGCCTGAGATGTTTGGGAACAATTAGGACGGGAGGCTGCAATCTACGAGTACCGTGGGGGAAAACAGCTGAGGGAGAGACATTGAAAGTGATTTGCATGGTTGCCGTGTTAAAGAAATTGCTCGCGTCCATCATCTTCAACTGGCCCAGTGCTCAGGAGACGGGAAAATGAGAGGTAAATTGTTTGTAGTTTAATTGGGCTTTTTTTTTTTCCTGCTGAGAGGCGCTCAGATTCACACACTCTATGATGACAGAATTACACTGAACTGACATGGAGTATGTGTTCAGATTATTTTCTGAGGTATTTGAAAGGGTAGAGGCAGTGCAGGGAAGTTTAGAGAGCCAAGACAACATCCAGCAGAGGTCATGAACCAGATTCAGCTCACACTGCCGCTGTGAGATAAAGTGTTGCACACTAAGTTACCACGATGCCCACTTTCCCTTTTTCTCCTCGCTGTTTTTTCCTCTACTTGTTTCTTCTACACCGTCTATCTAAAGTACATCAGGGATGCTTCTAAACGCCTGGGGATATATGATAATCACTGATTTATTCTCTCTTCAAGAGGTAGTGAGAAAGGCGCTGTGCAGCATGCTGCGTGTCTCCGAGTGGTAGTCTGCTCGATGATGTTTGATCAGTGTGTTCATTTACTGGTGGGCGTGTGCACAGGTGTGTGTGTGTGTGTGTGTGTGTATTTGTGAGCATGCGTCGGCGGATCTGCTCGACTTCTGCACCTGCTGTCAGCCGTCCTCTCTTTGCAGTTAGTTAGTCTCTGTGATCAGTTACCGTTACAACCATCCCCAGACCCGCCAGTAATTGTGTTAAAGGTCAAACTAGTAGGCAGTTTTTCTATGAGACGCCTCCTTCCTCCTCTTTCTTTCTTCTTTTCTTTCTTCTGTCTCTTTCTAGCTGCTCTGTTGGGCACCCTGGCTGTGTGCTCCCCATGAATTATGGGAGATGAATGCTGGAGGTCCGCTAGTTGCTCAGTAGGACCAATTAGGAGACGGCAGACTGATGGTGACCGTGCTGCGGTGTGTTGCTCATTAGCAGAGAACACACATATACACTCATGTGATCACACAAGTTCTACACAAATGTCTTAATCTCAGTGTCATACATCTGCATTTGTGCGCAGCCAAATTAAGGTACCTAAGCTGTATGCATATGTATGTGCACACACAGACACACACTCCAGAGTCAGTCAACCTTTGGTTATGTCACCTGTGGTAACTACATACATTTACAGCCAGTTTGCAATTACACTTGAACATGTTTCTACTTTACTTGAGCTTCCATTTTATTCTACCCTGTAATTCTACTCCACTACATTTCAGTGGGCGATATTGTAATTCACTACAATTATTTGACAACAGACATATGTAATTACAAGTTATTTTACAGCTGACCATTGTACACAATAAGTACACATAAAAAACTTATAAAATACAACCTTTACATGTAGTCAGCCTTACATTTCAGATGTTAACAGCTCCACTAAACACTGATTTTTGACGTTATTTTGAGAAATGTTAAACTGATCTTTTTCACCTTTTTCACAGCAGACATTTTGATATTTTGCTGCAAGAAAAAACCCCACAGGTGATCCTAATAAATTTTTTTTCTCTTTTATTTGTTTATTTCGAACAATTACAGAATACATGCAAGTTCAAAATTCCAAAAACATTCATGTACACTCGAAAAGGAGCGGGAAGAAGAAAAACTTATTTAATCCCACCCCCATTCTCATCATTAAATAACTTAACATAACGTTTTAAATACTCACTCCTGTCTTTAGACTTCAAGCCAGAACAATGAACAAATAGGCCTATACCAAATTAGAATAAACTCATTTGACAGTATTTACATTATATAACCAAAATGTGTGTGAAAAAAAGAAACAAAGTACATTCATGATAGTGTTACCACGGGTAACAGTTAACCGTTAACTTACATTATAATAATTACATACCAGCAATGGTAAGAAAACTACAATACCACTAATGGTAAAGGGCAGCACATATCAACAATGGTAAGAACAATACCAGAAGGTAATGAACAACACATATATATGTATCTGTACATATTGCAATATAAACCCACTGTAAATAATATATACATAAACATATATTTTTAATAGACCAGATCCCTGTACACATCCACTTACTGTATAAAACTCCAATTTGCACTTTGTACATATATCAAATCCACTGTTAATCTCAACCCATTGTTGCTTGTTTATATTAGATCTATGTTTACGTGTGTTTGAGTTTATGTTGGAATTGTACGCCGTGAGCAAAGAAATACCAAAGCCAAATTCTTTGTATGCGTTCACATACTTGGCCAATAAAGCTGATTCTGATTCTGATTCTAATGTAAGTGCACCAGAAAGCCAGAGCAAGGAGCCAACATGTGCACACCGGAACTTTGGAAACGATGCATGTCTGTAGAAAGCAGCCACTGTGAATAGATGTAATTACATTTGTTTTCCAGCATAACAAATCCAAATGTCTACTGTGAAAAAGGTTTATAGATTAATGAACAGATCCAAAAACTGAAAATAGATGTGTATCATTTTCTTATCAACATAACTACTTATTTAGAAAATCAAGAAATTAATTATTTAGAAATAATGGTCAACCATAGAGTGGAACAGTAAGTATTCAACAGGCAGGGTGCTAAAATATAATAATATGTAAGACCAAACCAGTGTGTTTTGCAGCTAATTCTTCTGCACTTTTACCGTAGGATTTTTCGTACAGGATGTGTCATTGTAATGGAGTATTGTGTTGTTTTTACTTAAGTAAAGGATCTGAATAGTTCCTCCACCACTGCTGCATCAAATTGTCAGTACAGAACAGAGGAGAGCCACAGTATCAGAGGATTTGAATGTTGGATGCTGAATAGTTTTGTGCCATCAACATGACAAACTCATTCTGGCACTGTCAAGGATTGTCTGTCTTCTCTGTAGCTGGAGTGTGTACGCGACATTCGGCTGTGATTCTCTATGAATTTTTCATGTCACTCGGTGCGTGAGAGAATATGTACATAGAGCCATATCCATCAGACTTCTCAGTGTGAACGTGTGTTGTGGGTGTTTGCAATTTCATATCTGAAGATGTGTGTCGCGTGTTGTTCGGTGTGTGTCTGCATGCATGTGTGAGTCGAGGGCAGTTTGTCTCTCAGTGTGAGAACCAGCGGCTAGCTCCAGGGGTTTTGAACCACGGGGGTTTTTGTAATGGATGTCCCCCCCATGCCTCACAACACAGCTTATAGATCCTGCGGGAATGCTTCTGCGTGTGCGCGCATATGTGGACGTGTGTGTAAACCTGCTGTCTTGTCAGCCGTCACTGACACGACGGGGCACTTGAACAGCAAGGGGCAAGCAAACAGCACACATCGGTTACACACACAAACACATACGGTGCAGTTTGTTTCTGAGCTGACCAGCGGGACATCAGCACATGCTCTGGGAGGTGTACAGGCTCACATCATGTGGAGAGAAATGGCTGACTGGTTATAGCACTGTTACAGCAGCCACATGTACAGCTCAGGATGAAAACACTCATACATCATGCAATGCAATTAACTTTGCAGGTCGCTGTAACCATGAAAGTGCCTTCTAAATGTGCTGAATTTTAACACAATCCAGCATGAAAAAAAAATAAAACCATGCATGTGGACATCTCAAATTCACATTGTAGTTCTTTACAGTACAGATGTCATCGATCCCAAAGCCCATGCCAGTAGACTTACATGGATTATCAAAGTGGAACAGCTACTATTAATCCCTTGCCAAGTCATTTTTAAAAAGAAAAAAGCATTGTGAAGTTGCTTTGAGATCCCACACTCTTGGTGGTGTGTAATTAACTTTTTTCCACCACAACGGTTCTGAGAACAAAACTATTACAAGACTTTGCCTTCTTTCCCTGAACTTCTTCAGCACTCTCTGTAGGATATCTGAAGTTACTCCTGTGCTCCATGTTTTTTTTGTTGCTTCATATTTTAGCAGCTTTATTCTTGTTTTCATATTCTATCATTTTGAGAAATGTCCTGATTAAGGATGCATGAGAAGATCAATATTAATTTCATCTCTGTCTGCACTGAACACAGATAGCTCTGATGTGATTAGCTCAGCTTAGCATGAGGCCTGTGCGCAGAGGGAAACAGCTAGTCTGTCAGAATTGGCATATTTGCATGTTGTATAAATTTATGCAGTGTGTATGGAAAAAAAACTATAAATAATGCTTTAGCAACATGGTGTTACAGCAAGTCTGACACGCTCATGAAGTTGTATCTTTAGTAACTTTAACCAGAACTCACACACTTTAAGATCTAGTGATTATGAGTTTTCTTCCCGTAAGATATAATTTGTATTGAACGCTTTTAGGGATTTGATTTTAATTTAATATTTAGCTTTTGGCTGAAGATAGTTCTTCCCCCGCGGCCAAACATGTCACATCATGTATATTGCACTACACAGATATGAAATATGAAATTGACATTCATCATTTAGCGTAACAGTCTGCAGCAAATTCCCAGAAATGCTGAATTATAAATACTACAGCATCAAGTGAAGCTTCATGAGTTCTGTACTGTATGCAGGAAAAAGTAATAGGGTAGGGTGATTTGGCGGAGGATGGAACTGAACATGTGACTTTTTTTTTTTTTCCACATGGATGGTAATGAACCTTTGTACACTGTTTTTCTGTGAATATATTTGCAGATAACACATGATGTTCTACACACACACCAACTTACACACATGTAATAGTCTGCAAGTTAGAGTGTGTTGGAAGGAAGAAAGACAGAGAAGATCTCTACAGACGTTCACTGATGTACATATCAGTTGCTGCATCGGCACAGATTTTACCACGTCTGTACTGTACTCAATAGGATTCAATTATGTATCACAGAGATGCAGTCTTTGATGTTTGACAGCAGTAATGTCTTCTGTTACACTGGTTGCTCAGCTGAGCTGTTAGCGAGGCCTAGAAATGTTCCTCCTGTGAGACTTGATTTAAACTTCAGTCAAACCTGTTGCTGTTAATAGCAGTCAGTGATAATTGATAATAGTAGAAGAATGAACAGCGTGTCTGTGTGCATGGATAGTCAGCCTGATGTGAGCAAAGTATGTGGATGTACTGGGGGAAGCTCGACACGCAGTATATTTTAAATAATTTCTCTATTGGTTAGTGATTACGTTTCAACTTTCATCTTCTAAAAAGAGACTAAATTGAATGCTTTAATTTGGTTTGTGCTCATTAGAAACTGAACCCAAATGGGACCCCCAGCTAATTTGGGAGACGTAAAGCTGCCAGCAGAAGCCATTACATAACGCCTACATTGATTCAATATTACAGCCTTGAAGTCATAATAGCCTTTGACGGTGAGAAATATGGCGATATTGAAATGGATTGAAAAGGGAGATCAAAATGTGCTCCATGAGGAGAAAGTGCAAGGTCCAATTTCAGTTATTTGTTGCAGACTTCACACATAGTGAATAGAAAGTCAATAGAACCTCCCATTGAACATATTGTCTTACTCATTGATTGTGTTGTTGTAATTAGTGAAGTCAGCTCAAGTTTATGTAAGGTCTTTGTCACAAAAGTGTGTCCCAAACAATTTGGCTTAAATTATGTCATTTTTAGGTCAATTATGGGGCTTAATCTACTGCAGCAACTAAGTGGTTGATCTTACAGAAGCCAATGGAAAAGAGGGATTAAGTGAGCTGAAAAAAGGCCCAGAATTTTTTTTTTTACATCCACCCAAATTTGAATTTAATGTGACCACATTAATTGCCATCAAGATACACTAGATCACTCTTCTATTCATTCACAAATAGATGAACCACATGATGCAGGTGTTTTACAATTAGTAAAACTAAGACAAATTTATTTTAACAGAAACTCAAAATGAAAAGTATATCAAACAACGCAACACAAAATCAAATTAGAATTGCAGCTAAAGTCACCTTTGTTTTCATTTTCCTGCTTGATTTGCTTCATGTTGTACCACTAACCTTTAATAAACCATATTTAATATGTCGTACATCTTTTTATCCCACCTCTCTCTGCTTCTTTAAATTAAAGATTTCCTTGACACTAAAAATAAATCAAAACTAATCCAAAATTAGTCAGTCTTTCCAAAATAACAAAACCTGCAGGTTCAGTACGTCCACTCTTCTTGCATCAGCAGCATCTCAACAGCCCACCTACCAAGTTTCAAATCAATCTGACAAGAAATATCTAAGAAAATTGATTTCAATCTTACACCCACTGAAAGATAAGCTGTTAGAGATCCACAGATGCATGTAAAAATAAAATAAAACTCCCTCTGCACATGTAAAACTTGACAAAAAAAGCAAACTGAAAGACTAGATGAAAAATTCTGAATATCCATAACTCTGATGTGCATTGACAGAAAGAAAATCAATGAAGCGAAATGAAATCTGTATTATCTTGTGTCCTGACTGATTATGAAAAAAAAGATGTAAAACTGACATTTGAAAAATAAAACATGTTTGAAGTATCAAATGGGACTTTATTCCAGGACAGAACCAGACTAAAGTTTGGTTGTTTACAGCAGTAATGAGGCTTCAAGGGAGGAACTTTGAAGAACATGAAGATTAGTTTGACCAAGATGGGGGTCTTGTTTTCCAAAGCACTGCCTCAGGTCTCTGAGCAGTGTTGATTTAATTTTGTTTAGAAGCCCAGTCTCTGCCAGTGTGATTTTTAGTAAAACGGATTCCTTTTCAATCCTGTCCTGTCCTGACTCCCCCCTCCTCCTCCTTTTTTGCTCTCATCTTCTCTCAGCCTCTCCTTTGGTCACGGCTTTCATTGCAGCTCACCGCCACATCCACATGAATTCCTCACTTCCTCTTTGAAGGCAGAACCACAAACGGTAACACAAACCATAACTCAGAGCCCAAATCAATGCTCCAGTTTCACCTGCGGATGGCATGGACTCGCATGGAGAGAGGAAATTTCCTTCTATCTCTTGTCTGCTCACCTTACATGTTCCTCTGGACCTGTCTCTCACCGCCCGCACACTCCCTTTAATCTTTCAGTTACTGTGTGTACCATGCATGTATGTGTGTGAGTCTGTTTGTCACTGGGTTTCCCTGATGACCTTGTACACTGCGGCAGGGGGGTGATTAAGGATCAGGGCCAAAGACCATTTCCTTTTCCATGGGAAGATGAATGACCCTGTTTGAAAGTGGCTGCCTATGGCCTCAGGGCAATTAGAGTTTGCTGTGAGCCAGCAACCCTCACTGCTCTGTGTACAAAGGCAGGTCCTTGAGAAAAAGAGAAATACTCGGCACATAACCCATTCTGCTGAAACCAACACGGTGATGGTGAACAAATTAAATGCATTTTCTGTTTTTTTTTCCCTCTCTCCAGCTGTTTTTCCCACCTCTTCTCCCCTGCCCTCTTTCATTTCTCCATAAACCTAAAAAGAAATGTGCTGACTACAGGAGGCCTCTAAGAATGGCCCAGCGAGGCTGCTCATTCCAAATATCAATATTTGATCTAGAGAATTATTTAGCATGTAGCCTTGACCCTACAAGTGGATGGTGGAGCTCATTTTGTTGTAATTTATCCTTATTTAGGCCAAGGTTAACAGCAGGGCTCCCAGTCTATTGTACTACCTTAGTTGCTGCATATTTCAGCAATATTGTTTTTAACATTTGGTAACAGCCAGTGGTGGAATGAAACTAAGTACAGTTGTCAGTACATACAGGTAAGTATGTAAGATTAGGGTATGCATGTGTGCTTATGTGAAGTTTATGTTGTTAGCTAATTCTGTTTTTTTAAAAGAATATATTTATTAAATTTTCATTTTTCAAAAGGAACAAAACAAAACTGCTCAGCACCACTGTGAAAAAACAAACAAACTTTGAGTCAGCATAGAGACAGATTCCCATCACATTCATATCTATATAAGAAGAGTCCGTTTACGAGCAGATGAAAGCCTGAGACAGAATTGAGGACACTTTTCCTTCAGTTATAGTCCATGAAGGGTTTCCAAATGCGGTTGAATGTGTCAGTCTTAGAATGTGCCAAGTATGTCAAAAAGTCAAGTGGAATGTGCTCCAATATTAGCTTTCTCCATCCAGAAACAGTAGGGGCTTAGCTAATTCAGTTTTAAGATAATGACTGTCTCACTGTACACTATGTAGCAGACTCATCTATTTTTCTGAAAAAAATCCTTACAGTTGATTTCAGCTTCTTTAGTGCTTTTACTCTGCTTTTCAATAGCAGCAACAACATTCCGCACAACCAACCATTAGCTTAGAAATCTTGAGAATGTTTAAGTTAATGTGGAGAAGCGATGGGCTTCTACTACATCTATCTTTCAAACCCTCTAACTATAAGTACTGTTAGAAAAGATAGTAATATGACCTTCCATAATATACAAGCCATTGTGCATGGAATGTACTTTTACCTCTGGTATTTAAAGTCATTTGCTGTTGATACTTTTTTGGTTTACTTAGAAGTTTAAATACAGGGTGTCCCATAAGTCTCCATACATAGGAGACATAATACATTCCATACATATATGGTTCTAACATGTATTTCTTTATATTTCTTCTTTATAGTTCTTCAGCAGTGGAGGACACGCATTGAAATGTGTTCCTGACAAAATGGCAGTCATATAGAGCATATTATATAAATAAAAATGGTTCATGTCAAGAAACGTTTATTTTTCCTATGTATGGAGACTTATGGGACACCCTGTATATAAGATTTGCATTGAGTTTGTGTTGCAGTTCATTTGTTGACAACAGTCGACTCCAGTTGCTAGTGTTGCAGACTTTTGCCACTGTACAGAAGCAGAGAAGTGCTGCTGAAGAACTCTAGGGCAATTGTAAAGATTTTCACAGAAACAACATCCCAGGTCCTCTACAAAGAAATCAGTGTGCAGGCTGTTATCATGCCAAACAACCAGCTCGCAACACAAACAGAGTCCAACCCAGACTTCACCAAAGCAGAGTTTGGAGGAGCATTTTTTATTTGTTTTGGATTATGTCTACAATGTGCTATTTCTACATTTTTCAGACTAAAGGCTCTGAATACTTCATTTCTAGCAGTACAATGTAGTATTCCTAGAATTTTATGTTTCATCAGTGGTACGTGTCTGTGCTACAACATCTCCCACTCCTTCATTTTCTCATTTTTTGTCTGATAAACCATCTTATCTGTCACAGAGCGGGGAGCCTGAGCAAAAAGAGTTGTGGCAGCCTATTGATAGGGATATGGCCTGGTGCCATTGATTCCCCTTGTAATACAAGCCTCTCCCTTGTCGGCCTGTCAAAGCCCAGATCGGACATGATAACGCGCACATCAGACAGCCGTCAATAGAAAGACGAAGCTTCCGCCATAGAGATGACTATCTTATTTTGGTGCGGGGGTCGATGGGGTGGGGGGTGGCAACTGGCGAGAGATAGCGAGAAAGAGGAGATGAGAACGGGAGTAGGTCTGACCTCTGATTTCTGACAATTTCTGGACTATTTCTCAACCTGAAAAATAGTCTGCTGTATGTATTTCCATCAAACATGTGAGAAAAATGCGTATGTCCAAGGTGACCAAAGAGGTGCCTGGGGTATAAGGAGTTGCTTTGAATTCTGTGTCTTTGATTTGCCCTTGCCTTTGCGTCGTCACTTTGATCTCTGAACATGCAGCCACATTGGATATCCATGGCAACTGACTGCCAGGATGAGGTGCTTGAGGAAAATTGATTTGTTTGGGGTTTATTCCCATCAGTACAGAAAAGAGTCAGTTTTAGCCAGTGGGCAGTGTGTGGCATTGTAAATAAACCAAATTGGGTTTGATAGTGGGGTTGTAATGTGGATCTATAATGTTGTGAGTCTTCCCTTATTGTCCAAAGGCTTCGCTTTTCAGTGTATCTTTCTCCCTCAGGCCAAAAAAATAAAACATGTGAAGGTCATTTATTATGATAAGGCCATGGTGTGTTCAGGAGCAACCTCTCATGCACTCTCCTGATGATATGACTCAGTGTGTAGTATTTAAACATGTGCACTGAGATTTCTTTCACCTCTCCAAGACACACCACTGGTCAAGCTCATATTTCATGTCGTGTTTGTACCCCGAAGGCCACGGCTGGATTTTAGCCTTTATGCTGCCTTTACTGACCCAAGGGAAAACTATAGACAGTGGTCGAGTACATTATGTCTTACTCTCCCCTTTGCTGAGCACAAGTCGTCACTTTGATGTGGCCGATCAAATCACCGTCACACTCAGCAGAATACTCAACTGTAGCCACAGCAGTGGTGCAACAGCTGCTCCTGGTACTATTCTGCATTTATTCCACCCATGTTCCTATTGTACAATTCTGCAAACCACAGATATGTTTAATCCCTAAGTAATTTTTTATTTAAAGATCCTTTTTTGCCTTTCCTCCTAAGGCAAGAGCTCACTGGGGAGGAAGAGGATATACAAACTTTATCACCAGAGACCTGAGTTTGCATCCTGACACACAGGTTTGCTTTGCTATAAGCAATAGAAGTACTTGTTTAATGTTAGCACAAGACACTGGTTTGGTTAAAATATCCACAAACCAACTGTGAGGTTTTTTTTTTTTTTTCTTTGGGGGGGGGGTGTCTGTATGAAACCAAACCCTGGTCTCTTTCCCTAGCCTCAAGTGCATAAACCTATCTATAAAAATAAAAACACAAGTTACATATAAACATCATCTCTGAAAGACACAGAATGAGAATTGAAAATACTGTCATTTTACAAAAATATATAGAAATCATATAAATGCACTTTTTTCTTCAGATATTCAGAGTATAAATATCAAATCTGAAGAAATATACAATGTTTTTTGTGGCAAATGGGTTGATTTATTCCAATCAGAAATATTCAGTGTGTAATTAATGTGACCCTAAGACAATTTAACATAAACACAGTTAAATCCTGGTGTATTTTAAGAAGAACTTGTCGACACTGATGTAATTAAATTCCAATTTTGAAAAAGTAGCTCTGGTATGTGATAATTTTCCCTGACTGATTAAGGCATATTAGATTCATTAGATTCAAGTTATTAGTATATAATTTTGTGTCCATGTGCTTTGTTTGTTGCTTATCTGTGGCAGATACGTTAATATTCAGCCCACATAAAGACATGCTGTGCATCTTTTCTGAAGGACATGCTGTAAATGGCGAGCAGATTTCCTCCTCTGGAAAACTTTACAGACTTTAAAGTGTGAAAACTGTGGCTCGGCAGTATTGAATGGTGGATTTTATTTGGCTGTGGAGGAAATCTGCCAAACACCGGTTGCACTTATCTGTTTGATATAGCAGAGCATGGCAGCCCGCAGTGCTGCTGCTACTAATAAGCTTATGGGAAGTATTTTACTTATCCTTTTACTGTTGTACGAATGATATGCTGAAATTGACAATAAAACGCAGCATTTTCCTTGAGGTGAAAAGTTTAAACATTTGCTCCCCAAGTTTTCAGGTTCCCGTTAATCAATCTTGCAGCCCTTTTGTTCAGTCTAAGGTCAGGCCTGACTGGTGATCTACCATGCACCCCATTTAGTTGGTGAGGTAATTGCGGCTTCGCCTGTTAATGGTCTCTGCGTTGCTTCTGGCTGATTCGCCATAGTCAGTCTAGAATTCCTGATTAAACACAAACGAAGCTTTGTCCAGACAGAAACAGACCATCACATCACATTCTACCTTTTCTTTGTGTCAGTTCCATCAGCTGTCAAACTAAAAGCTGTGTATTTTGAGACACATCTCCCAAGGAGGCTGTCTATCTGTATCGATCGCCGGTGTGATCCTTTGAGTTGATTTGCTGAAGTGGTCAGAGGTAAATGCTGTTTTAATGAAGTCAGACTATTGATTTGGCTGTGGTGTTTGTTTGTGGAGTTAGGAATATGAGTATGACTTGAAGGGAGAGTAATCAGGATAATCAGGCATGATGCACATACAGTATTTATGTATTGAAGTCATAGTGCATGATATGCTTTCTTTACACACAGGAAGTAGAAGGCATGCACATGCATATTAAGCCTTCCCACACACGCAGCAAGCAGGCTTGTAAATCCCCCCCACACCCAGACTCTCTTAAAAATGACGATGAGAACATTTGTTAAGAATAATTACACCAAAAAAGAAATCACTTTGCTGCCAAAATATATCCCACTCTATGTTATGGAGATTTAGACAGAGAATTGGATTTCCCCAGCTGTGAAATCAGTTTTTGTAGTCCCGCTGGCCAACCACATCATTATGCTATACCCCGCTGTAGGCACCCATCACTGCACACACATGCAGTCTATGGCTTTTCTGCTCCATGAGCTCCTTTTTGCATTTACAGCATCTAGCCTTATGCCATATGTTATTATCGACGTCTCTGGTCGACTGAGAGGAGGCTGTGAGCTTTGTGTGTCACTTCATTGGTTCTGCATTAGCCCAAATGCGGAAAAATGGCACCCTAAACCCTTCATGAGAAGCACTTCAACCTGAACCATTGTGACAGGCCGAGATACATCGTATGTTTATGAAAATGAATCAGGTGAACATCTAGTGGGTCTACAAATGTCAAACATCACACCTCAAAAGCCCTCTTCAATTTCTCAGAGTGGAATCAAAGTCGCGTAGATGAGTGAGTCTTTCACCCCGAATCTGTAGATGATTTTCAATCAAATGCAAAGTGAACACATCAACTGGAGTGTGTTCCTCTGCCGTCTAAATGCAAGCTTCACAATGCCCGAGCTGAGCCAGGTATTTCTGCAGCGCTGTGCAAGGCTTTGGCCTCTGTATGTGAACAAGGAGCACAGAGATTACAAACAAGTGTGATGAGGTTTACTTCAGGGTGCTGTTTAACTGTTATTACATTGATTAGCCTGCCACTCACATTTCTTAACTCAGAAGCAGCGACATCAGTCATTGTAACAGCATTACCATGGATCTTTTCACATGTCAAAGCTCATGCATTTACTGTCTTCATCTATCTGTTTAACTAGTTATTGATTTTTGTGGCATTCAAACATAGGGCTCGTTACATAAATGTTTACTAATGCCTTTTACTCAAATATAACAGCCTGAATATGGATAGAGCTGCAATGCTTGCACAATATTTGGCAACCTTTGCCTGAGAGGGAGCTGCTTTTCCTTTTCACTGCAGTGGTAGCAGGACTGCAGAACAGCAGTGAGGTGGAAAATTATGATATCAAGCAATACGTTTAAAGTGTTTATTTCTTTCATGACCAATGTGAGCAGTCCCCACTTCTCACCTGCCAAATATCCTGTAGATCACCTTGTAAATTTTCACATCATCATTTATTAGACTATATAATTCAGCTGCACATTGAAGATTGTATGAGGCAGAACTTTATGGAACTATGCATCGTGTTAGAGCCAATACTGTGCAATAAAGGAGAAAATAATGGTCATCTAGAAGAAATAATAATAATAAAGATAAAAAAGGCAGCTGATAATATTTAAAACCTAAATTGAAAATACAGAGAACGGTGGCCTGATTATTCTGACGTTTTTCTTTAGTTCTACCTTATATAAGTATATCCCCTACAAATTTAACTGACTCATTTATTACATTTAATGGTTTATTGAACTGATTTTATTTTCTTTAAATCTAAAGGTTAAATTAAACAGTTTTTTTATTACAGTGATTGTAATAAGCTTGGTCTTTCCACCTTTTTGCTAACATGGCAGCATTTAATTAACATTTTAAATATTCAGTTAGAACTTTACATATTCTACTAAGACATGGTATATAGAATTACTTTCACATTTACATAATGTACAAGTCCCAGAGGGGTGCAGTGGTGGTGAAATGCACTGGCTGCACACTCTGTAACGATAGAGGTGAGTCGCTGCAGTTCCAACATATTTATCTAATTTGAACATATGGGGACTTGCTAAAATAATTATTAAAGTTTATTTTTTTCCCCAACAAAATTTTAGCTTTTAGAAAATATAGCCGAGGCTGCTGCAGCACTGGCTGTGAAAACGTTTGCTCTGAGCTGAGCCGCTGTAAGCAGCAGCTGCAGAGAGATGCAGCATGAATGGACGAGAGAAAGGCAGTGTTTTCACTTGATGCTGGGTTATGGTGTGATGGTCTCGGGCTGAAATTGCTGGAACAGACTTTGAAGTGGCTGTGGTTTTTCATCTCTCTCTCTGTGTCCCTGCCTCCCACATCTGCCGCTATCATAATAACAAGCAATAACCCTCTTTCAGCAATAACCAAGACTTTTACGCCCGTAATGTGGCTTCAATAAATAATGTCATGTTTGCCAAGGGGCCATATTTTACAGCAATTTAGTTTAGAGCCTCCCCTCTTGCTTCGTTTTTGCCTCCTCATGCTGGAGTAAAGTACATAATGTGATGCATTATGTTCACTTGCACACACACACACATTAACACATTATCAAATGTACTGATAGAGAAAATAACTCCATTGTGCCTAATCACAGTCCACATTAGGAATATGCTTGGAAAACCCTACTTTTTTCCCTGAGGCGTGGTGAACATGCATGCTCTGCTTTACCAGGTGCATGCATGTAGTCAAGACAGACAGCTTTTTCTGGGCCCTGTTGAAAGCAGCAGTGCAAGCATGGGGGCGCGTTTCATTAGTCTGTCAAACTCAATGATATTTAGAGCCCCACACCCTCGGCCAGGACTGGAAAACTCAATCAGCACTCTGATTTCATAACCCTGCTCGGTGACAGGGCTTATTTTATCGCCCCGCTGATTCATTCTAATAAACGCTGGCCGCCCAGCGCACCACTGCTGAAATACAACCTCCCCCTCCTCTGTCCTCCTTGGGTCGACCCGAAAAAAGGGGCAAGGGTTGGGGGGGTGAGGGGATAAATCAGAATTGTGGGAACTGGAGGGTGCAGATAATCCATCGCTGGTTGTGCAAGTAGCTCCCAAGACTGCCGGCCCCATCCCCTCCCACCCTCTGCACCCTTTAGCACAAATCAGGAGCCAGGACGGTGTTGATCTGTGAGGGCTTGGTGGGGCCATTGATTGTGGACGATGGAGGAGGAGAGGGGCGATAAATAATCGGAGGCAGTGTGCGGTGGGTGAAGGAAAACAATTATCTGCGGAGGTGGAAAGCACATAAAGTGAAGAATGATAAACACTGTGAAATATGATTGACTCCAAGTGATATATGGAAGCCGAAGGACAGGCAGAGAGGTCTGTGTGAGCAGAGATATCCTTGAATGGAATGGCACTATACTGCTCTGGGTCTAACCACACTCCTCTGTGTGTGTGTGTGTGTGTGTGTGTGTGTGTGTGCGTGTGTGTGTGTGTGTGTGTGTGTGTGGGGATGTGGATGTGGATGTGTCTGTTTCACCCACAGACGACAGATGACATTGTCTCATCGGCAGAGTGTTCCAGCGACGACGAGGACCTGGAAGAGTGCGACTCCGGACATGCAGGTGGGATGGGTGTGTCGAGTTGTGCTTGCTCAGATCCTGGTCTATTTCTCCTTATCTTTCTTTGATTTGCTACCGAGGAACCTCTCCTCTTAGCATCATGTCCCATGGGAGCTTCAAGTGTAACTTCAAAAGACTTCTGGAAAGTAGCCACTATGAAAAGCATACACTAGTTCTAGGGCTTCTCAGTGTAAATCTAAAGTTTAAAGAACTCTGAGCTCTTGGGAGATGGATGAAAGCAGTAAGAGTTAAGTTTCTATATCCATACTGTAGCATGTTTTCTATAGGAGGTCAGTTTTAAGTTGGTGTTAGTACATCAAAGCACGTAGTCAGGATTTTTCTGACAGCCACTGTAGTTAAAGTTAACACCGTCCATCTCTGAAACAAGTTACACTTAGCTATGGGGCCACTGGTTGCAGACATGATGAAGCATTGATACTAATTTTGTTCTCTCAGCATTCGGTCGAGAGCAAAACTTTACTTAACAAAGTACGAAATTAGTATCAAGCCTCATGTCGCCCGCACTGATGCTTCAAAATGTATCTGTCCTGTACATGGTTGATTTCCTCTTGCTGTGCGTGTGTGTGCGTCTCTTTTGACAGAGGATACATTTTGAGATTCTTTCGAGAACAAAGATGCTTTCAGCATAGATACTGTGATATGTAGCAGACTAACTGCAACAGAGCCTCTTCCTCCCTTCTCCTCCTTCTTCTCTTGTTTGTACCTCTGTTTCCTTCGTCGGAGGCTTGCCTTACCTGAAACATTCTAATAGAGAACAGATATCCTCGAATTTCTGTGCGCATCGTCTCTCTTCCTCCCTCCCTCTACACACAGACACACACAAACACACACAGATCACTTTGTGATTAGATCAAAGTGATAAGACATTCACTCAGCGGGGTTGGAAAATAAAAACAGAGCTCAGAATAAAACCGTAGATTTAAAACGAGTGGTTATTTTGAGGCAACTTGGGTTTGGACGACTTCAGACGTTTGAATGAGCAGCTGTCAGTCACGCGTTTGCCCAGGAGCGCTTGGCGTCTATCCTAATTGTATGGTGTAAACTGGGAGACGGCGGGCGCTCTAGATACTGGCTCTTGTATGTAAAAAGCATCTCCCCTTAGGCGCTCTGGAAATCATTAACAGCCCAGACTATTTGATTGCTTCACTGTCCTTCACAACGGCATCACAGCGGACTAATTGATGCAGCGTTAATCTGGCTAAATATGCCACAGCTTAGCACCGAGCATATGTCCACTTTTCACAGCTATTAATAAGGATAAGCTGAAACAATACATTGGCCTTTCGCTCTATCTGTGCTCGGAAAACGTTAGAGATAATCGGGCGTTTATTTATTTCCTTCCGCAAGTCAGGTCTTTTTGTGCAATTTAGGAGATATTCTGCTAGCAATTTCACCATTTCCCCCCAATCGGTTGAAGAAACTCATTTACTTTGAGGCCTTATCGCGTCGTAATAACATTTGTTTCCTTGAAATTATGACCATGTTTAGGTGCTTGTACTTATGGCTTTTTGATGTGAGCACAAAGCCATTTTCTCAGTGCGTTTGTGCAGTATTTAGACTCAGCCTCTTTATCTCTAAGCATGAGTCGTTTTAAAAGTCAGACACATTTAATGAACTGAATGAATTTTTCCTACTTGTGTTTTTTCACTCCTAAAACCTCAAACCCAAGTATTCTCAAAAGTGGAAGTGCAACAAAGCGTAGTTCAAGTTTTAATGAGAACATGGTACCCTCCCCTCATATAGTGGCAACATACGTAGTCATACACAGTCATACATACTGTACATTTCACCATGTTGACACAGAAATTCATATCCTCATTCCTTGCCCCGCTTCCAGTCGTATGAACAGTTGCATGACATGATGTTGGTTTGTTTCTTTTCTGTTGCATTTGGTTTGGTTTTTACTCCTGTGATGCACATATGAACATCTCTCTTCTGTATCGATTTGGACCCAGCTGCTGGGTTCGCTTCAGATTTGAGCTTTTGTTTTTGCTTTATTTTGGGCTTTGGGGTGGTTTGAGTGCAGGGTGGGGTGACTGGGGCTGATTTTTCTTGTTTTGTTGTTGTTGTGTTTTGGGTTTTTTTGTTTTTTTGATTTTGATTTTGATTTGATTTGGTGTCCTCCTCATCATCCGTCGTCCATCCTCCAAGCAAGGATAAAGCCGCTCCTCCCGTTTTTGCCTCATCTTGTGCCGCATGAACTTTTGGTGGTTGGAAAATTCAAAGTTCTCCTCCTCATCAAGTTTGTGTTTTATTATTTTTGTGCCATATGGCTTCTAAAGAAACATCCTCCTCCCATTTTCGATACAACATAGGGAAATGAACGGCAACAAAATCTTTTCTTGCCATCATCCTTTTTTTGGCCTTGTGCAGGCAACCCCATTCTGTCTCAAGAAAGTTGTGTGTGAAAGAATGACTCCCTGTGTCCCCTCCCGAGTGTTACCCCCCCATCCCTCCCCAGTCCATCCTGACTCACCCACCTTCTTTCTTTTAGCCTTTCTGCATATACATGTCTGTTTGAATGCAGATGGCATAAAAAGACTTTTATTGCCACAAAGTATATCTGTTTTTCTATTCTATCTGTTGCTCCAAGTAGAAGGCATTTGTGGCATGTACACTGTACTGGTCTGTACTGCAGCTCTATAGACTAACTGATAACCCTCTCCCCCACTCCCCCAGCTTCTGCATGCATATGATTGGCATCCATTTTGTGTGTTGCTTCTTCTCCACCCATAAATCCCAGGCTAACCCCCAGCTGGCTTCTACTACATGTCAGTGTGTGTTCAGGGCTACAGCGGTGGGCCCGGACCACCGCTGTTACCTTCGGCAGCTCCTCCCTCGGAGGCGTCTCGTGTTTGTGCTTGTGCCTGCTGTCTCCTGTCAGTACCTCGTCTGTCTCTGCCAAACAGCCTGTCCTGTCTGCTGTATGTGGTTGTCTCGTACTCGTGTTGTCTCTGTGTTTTCTAAAACTGTTAAACCTTACCTTTACCCCCCTTTATCCCATGTGAGTTCCACAAGAGAGCAAATACGGAGTGTGCAGCGAGGTGACATATTTGTGATCTTCCTCTGAAGAGCAGAATGTGTCGATCACTTTCAGCTTAACAAGTGAACACTGAGTGTAACTATGTGCAGGGACGCACCAGCTCATAAACACTGATCCATAGTAGCCACTGGTGATAAATAGGGGATGTTCAGTTTAAAGAACCGCAAACAGCAAGCCAATTTATGATTTCATTTCACAGTGATTACCCGCATTGTAGCTTGTCATTACCGTGTAATCATTGCAATTCTGTGATTAATTTGTAATTATATTGTCATAATTGGTGCAAATGATGAATTTCATAAATCCACAAGTGTAAATCTGAATGTTTGATTTGTACACAGACCTAAAATCCTTTAAGACTTTCATCAACATTCCCTTCAGACGTTCCCTTTAGATTTACTCTATACTTTTACTAGGTTTCACCAGGATGGATGTCAAAAAGATGTGATATAAATGGTATTTGATGCGTTTGACATAGAGCACATTTTGACCTGTTGTAACAGGAAAAGCACAAGTGCAACTAATCCATGAATTATGTCTTTGCTCCATTTCCATTTGCACTGTTCTGTCACAGTGACACTGTTCACAGTCTTGGAACACTTAAACAACGGAGAGCTGTTATTATTTTTATTAGTTATGCTTGTGTATTTCTCTGCTGCTCTAGCTCAGCCATACTGCAGTTGCTCCAGTACACACTCGTTGTAAATCTGTTAAGATGCTTCGTTCAATGCCAAGCAGCCGAACAACCCTTTTGCAAGAATGACATGTTGTCATTGTGTTTCTGCCAAGCACAGATACATACTGTACAATCTCAATGTAATGTACAATTAAGGGATCCACAACTATTTAGTCTTACCTCAGTCGACGGGGTGGTTTAACTATTTTTCTTTTAAAGTCCTGTTATCTTTCCTTAAATCTCACCAAGAGCTGCCAGTGCCTACGCCTAGCCTTAAAGTGTGTTTAATAGTTAGATATGAGCATAAATGTACAATTGGAAAGCACCATGGGCAGTTAAATGTTGAACACTGGTATACATACGCAGATCTATACACACAAAAATGTTTCATTTCAGAAACACTGGGATTGTACACAACTGTGTTTTGTAGAAATGTAGAATGGAAACATTTTACTATGGGAACCGGGCTGAACAGACAAAGTTGGTAAAGAGTCAGAGAACACACTGAAGTACTTGGTAGTTAAAGAGACAATATGTCTATTAGATGTTAATATAGAACAATGCAGAGCTAAAAGACTCAACCTGTTCACCAGGTGGACAGAAATATGACCAAAGTAAATGTTAACATAACTATGTATCTGCTTAATATGTACATAAGAAAGAGTGTAGTATCACTTTCTTCATATGAACTTAATAAGTTGACAGTAAATTAAGGCAGGATTAGAGTCAGGGGAAGAATGCTTTCATCACTGAAGAAAATTAATGTTGACAGCTTGTAGGAGGTGGGACACAATCCCATATGGAAGGACGGATGTTTTGCCCACTCGTCCATTATGCCAGTCTCCACACCCACAGCTACTTTGTTACTGTATAATGAGTATAATAAGAAAGTCACACTACTTCCTGTGTTGCTGCTGAGCAGAAATGTACAGGTAGGTTCCTTCCAGCTGTTCAAACAAATGAATAATGCTGTCATTTTTCTAGAGAGGACAGCCTCCCACAAGTCTCTGCTAACAGGGTAACTGTTGCACTCTACCTGACAGTCAAATAGATCATAAAAAGAGTGTGTTTAATAAAAAGGCCATAAATGATCCATGCACCATCACTCTATCATCCTTTGATGAGGTGGAACACAGATCACAGACTTATAGATGAATCGTGTCACTGGCCGCTGGGTTGGTAAAGTCGCAAATCTGTAACTCAAAATAATATAAGACTGGAAGCATGGATGTAATGTCATGTGATTTCTTCATTATTGTACATGAAGCATCCGGACATGCGTAGGATACAGGATGAAGTATGATAGGCATGGATCACTGGGTTTCCCTGCGGCGTCAGCTGTGGCTTCCGTCAAGCCCCATCGGGCTGGCTGTCACTTCAACACAGGCCCCAGATCAGTTTAAAGGTTATTCAGCTGACACATGTCCACTGAGTGCAAAGGTGCAAGCTAATGGCTGTACAGCAAATCGACCGGCTGACAGGGCCGAGTCGCCACGGCTGCTGGAGATGCCAATTTAATATGCCAGACTGCGGCCAGCCACATGATGACGGATTAAGAGCTATCTGCCATGCGCCGTGGCTTCAGGACACCCCTGAAGGGAACTCTTCCTCCAGCCAGATGTAGTTCTGCTCCGTTAGAGCAAACCTCTCCGCTCTCTGGAGCTCTAAATGGAACATTATACAACTTTGAGGATGGAAGTGAATGTCCATCTGTGAGAAATTAGACTCCTCTTGGCTGGGGTGTGTGCATGCCAGATAAGATAATTTAATGGCAGGGTAAAGTGCTTTTTAAGGTACATGTTTCTAGAAACTCAGCCATTGCATAGCACCCCAATATAATCCCTGGCATGTCCCTTTAAGTGTGTCCACACTGAGAATCTTGTGTGTTACTGGCTCTCTGGTAATCAGCTCCCTACCTGTAGTGGGTAGAGGTGAATTAATCTGCTACAGCAGGTCTCTGCGTACAATGCATGCAGCTACAATGGGATTTCAGGGCCCCCAAACCACTGACTCACCCACAATTTGCTGCGTCGAAATCCCATTGACTCAGTTCATCCATGGCTGGTGCTGCTGGTGCACGGGCTTTCCGCTTTTTATGGTGTAGCGCCGTCAAATCCTCGACACACGTCAGGATTCATCTCCATTCGGAAGCCTCAGCAAACAGTGGATGGACACGGGGATCAGACCAGGAGAGGGAAGAGAAGGAAAAGAGAGAGGCAGTAGAAGAAAGTGAAGAGAAACTGCTGCCTCAAGATTTCTGCATCTGTAGCCTCCAAGCTGCTGAGGTAGTCAGTCAATCAGCCATTTACTAGCACCTATATTTACTTAATGCCTCTTCAAAGGCCTGCACTGGCATGCTGCAGATGGTGTTTTTATTGTTTGAAACGAGGAGAAGATATGAAATGGAATTTGTTTTATGCTATTGTTTTGGTAGTTCAAAATTATTTCTGTCTACTTTGTTGCTCTGCACAATCAGTTTTTTTTTTTTTTTTTTTTAATCGATGCCAAGACTAGTCAGTAGGCGCCAGAACAGAGAAATACTTATTAATCTGAAGTCGTGACCTCCTTTCCTTAAAAAGAAAGAAAATATTATAATAGACTGTAGGTCTAGTGGAGTGGAGAATTATTTACCAGCCAGGCTGAGGCTTAGAATAAAATCCCCATCCATCTTTACGAGTGCAGAAAACAAACGCAATCTGGTTAAGCAAACCCATTAGAAAGTGCAGTGTTTGTCTGGTTCAGAAATGCAGCAACGCTTGTGTAAAAGCTTACACAGGATTAAAGTGTTTACCAAAAACATCAAGGTCCTCTGCACTGACTTTACTGGGAGACCCTTAACTGCAGCAGTTACCCCTCCTCACCCAAGTGTTTTGTTGATTTAGCGCAAAGCTAACAGTCGCCGAAAGCTGTTAGCTAAGAATGGAGCAAAAGGATGCAAACAAGGCCAAGACAACAAGGGCAGAGGTAGATAAATGAGGTCTCCAATGAAATCACTTCCTCTGTGCGGCTGTTGTTGATTTTATTTAGCAGGGCGATGAGTTTCCTCTGTGACTGGAATATTATCTGAGGTGTATGCAACATTAGCAGCAGGTTTTAGTAGACGAGGGGATCATACAGAGGAATGAATCTGAATCAGCCACATTACAGCATTGATACTTTCACAGTATTAGTGTGATTTTTATGTGTACTTTCAGTTTGGTTTCAGGATTCAGTTTGTTTATACATAGTTTATTTTTTAGTTTTTTAGTTCTAGTTCTAGATTTTCAGGTATCCTGTAGGAATACATGATTTATAGAAGGTGAAAAAGATAAAACAAAATAACATACGACTTCAAAAATTATTTAAAAAGCCACTGTTTATTGAACGTCCCTTGTGGTACAAAGCCATCCATTGTAGACCATGAGCCGTTAACGTTGAGGAAAAATGGAAACAAAGCAAATTTCACCTGCAATGTTTGTGTTTCATTGTTCAGTGTGGTCCTTATTTAATTTCTATGTTTTTGAAAAATTATTTTTCTTTATCTTTAAGTTAATGGCCAGTTTAGTTTGAGTCTAAGGCCTTGTCTACATTAATACATACAGTCATTAAAACCAACATTTTAAATATTTTTTTTATAATCCAATATTCCAAATTGAAGATTTTTAACATTCCACAGTATGTTTACCACGATATCACACCTTATTCAGACAGCCCTGTTATACAGACACTGTTGCCCATATAGTTGGAATTATTTTGTTTTTAGACACATTCCTCTTTTTATTCCTATGTATGCACATCAGATATTTATACACATTTAAAATAAATCCCAATATCACAATTATTTCACAAGAAGAGGTAAAAATATTTCATTCCACCTTTATGGGCACCAGTGTTTACAAATTAACTTGATGTTGGTGCTCAGTTTCATTGATAGGCAAAAGCCTCTGCATCTGAAGCCCATGGTATTAGTTGATTCATAACGTCTGTGGTTGAAGGTCAACCACAAATGGTTTGTTTGAGTGTTTGTCATTGTTTTTTCATTCCCGTGTGTGGAGATATTTGTAAAACACAGGTCATGTGGACAGAACTGAACTAATAGGGGAAATATTTGTTTTGAAAAATATCTGCATTAGTGACGATGAGGCTGCTGTCTTGGTTCGGTATAATAACCCTGGTATCGTCATATCAGACATCAGTGTGTTCCTTTGCTGCTCCTGCCAGTCTGAGCCATGCTTGGCCAGTCAGGAAATCCACATTTAAGGTGTCACTGTTGATAATACACAGTCAGGGCAGTGTGACAGATTCCGTATTCCCTCAATAATGCTTAACTCATAGAGGACAGATACTCTGTTTTTGCTTAATAAATTAGGTTTCTGTAGGCGGCGTGCGCAGGAAGAACCAAAACCAGATATGTGAAGACAAATGTGCCTCTCACATCTCCTTAAATTCATCAGAGGCACAAACAAACGCAACACCCCGTGCCCTCTTGTGGAACTCCATCCCAGACGCAGTGTTTTATCTGTCAAACGAAGGCTGTTGGTTATGCACATAACACAAAGCATCTAAACATTTAATAAAAAGCAGCTCATTAATTATCACTCTGCTACGCCCCTTGATTAATTAGCGAATGCAGTGGGCCTAAATGCCACATAATGTTGGTTATACATCACCCATGGTGCACCTTCTCCCCTGTTAACTGCTGATGAATGGTGTCTTTTTTTCTGCCTGAGAAAATATCCCACAGCCCTTGGTGGCAGTGACCTTTTACTGACCTTTCACCCTTCTAAGCCCCTCCCCCTACACCTGACCCATGGCTTGCTGTATTGTTATTGTATATTACTCTCCCTAAATGCAACTTACTTACGCATGCATTTATACCCAATATAGTGGAACTAAAATCCAAAATAAAACCATGTCTGATTTACCTCTCTTTTCTGACGTACATCCAGATTGCACGCCCTGTCCTGTGTTTTAAAATACTAACAAGAGAAATGTATTAAAGTAACTAATAATAAAGTCTTTATTATTAGTTAAATGAAGGTGGTGACATTTTGCCTATAAACTGTCCCCCCCTCTCTTTGTCTGCCTCAGTGTGTGCTTTCTGGTTGTTCATCTTTGATAGTGTGACAAATTTAATGCCTTTCTTTCTTGCTTGCAAATCTGTTTTTTACTTTTTTGTCTTTTGTACATATATGTAAAGACACATATATGTGTATCTCTGTTTTCTTTCTGAAAATGTTCCAATTTGAAATATCTGCTAATTTGCTTAGAATTACTACTGCCAGTGTTTTGATGATTTTCTTCCCTAATTAGAATGAAACTTCCTCTTTTCTCTATGAATTAATGTCTAATTGAAAAACAGAAGCGTTTTGTTTTTTTAATGATTGGGTATCACACACAAACAGCTGTGGCGGAATTAGAAATCCATGGTTTCATAGAGAAAAAAGAGAAGAAACCTCCAAAGTGGACCCTTACTATTTGTGAAAACTGTTCCAAACTGTTTCTATGCTGATTTATTTATAGTATTTTTCTGTTACTCAATAGCTGTATCTCTGATTGAAATTTGGTTTTAATCAATGAATGAGTCGATTAATTTGTGCATGGCAAAGAAGTTGCAGCTTAGGGTTTGTAAAACTGTCAGTGTTGAGAGTGCTGTTCTCTTTTGTAGATGGGCATGTATATGCTCATTGTTTGTATATCCCCATCCCTTCCTTACAGCCAAAAGCTCTAATGCCGCCCGACCGCTTCGTGCCGCCTTTACATGGACATGGCAACTGATGTACACGTTCACCCCCATCTATGTCATTTCCTTCCTAGTATGTTCATAGGTCCCACCCCGTTTCACACTCCCTCCTCCTCGAACCCTTTACGTATAGCTTCTAAGATATGTACAGTCATCCATTTGTTCATAACTAATGAAAGTCGAGCAAAAAAAAAAAAAAAGAAAAACAATGAGAAAAGAGTCGTCTAATCAGGCTGTAGATATTTATGGAGAGACTTATCTATCAAAGCAAGAATTATAGATATACACTTTTCTTTTTTATAGAAAAATAAATAACTATCAAAAGAACAAAAAAATCCTGAACAGAATGGTGAAGATTATTTTTCATGTCATGATGTGTGGATGTATGTGTTGTTGCCTCCCTGTACCATCCTGTCTAAAAAGAGGAATATATACTAATTAATCAGACATTGTTAAAAAAAGAAACTAACCTAACTTGTCCAAAGGCATTCTTACACAACTTTCTTTTGTAAATTTTTTTTTTCTTCCTGCCAAAATCATGCGGGCAATTTGTTGATGTAAGTTGACAAAACTGATGGTATGCTTTCTTCCTTTGAAAACTGTTTCATTTTTCGTAGGCTTTTATGATTTTCCAAGCTGACTTTGTTTTTCTTTCTTTCTATTTTTTTTTTTATTCCTTTATTGTTTTGTACCTGTGTTTTCTACTTACGTACTAATCCCTTTCTGGATAGCTCTATCTGTGGCTTTACTTTGTGAATGTTTTTTACAATGTTTGCTCTAACTCTGAACTCTTTTTGCAATGCCTTAATTATTGTTTGGTTTCCTTCTTTTTTTTTTTCTTTCTTTCGGTTGTGTTCTTTTTCTTTTATTGTTCCAAAAGGTTTGCATCTCTTTTATAGTGCCCTGTTTGTGAGCCTTTGCAATGTATAAACAAGCCACTTTGGCAAGAGGATAAGCAGCTTCAAGAGACATCTGAATGTTTCAAACTCTTTGTAGTTGTCAGATAACACATATTGCCAATAAAGCGCAGTATAAAGCGCTGCAGAATGGATAACACTTAAATAAGCAGATGTAGAAATATTTTTAAGTCTCTAGATTCTTAAATATTAATGTCTTTGAATGTGTGAATGAGTAATATTCATTCTAAGGTGAAGAGCACAAACTGTTAAAAGGGAGACTGTGCTGTTAAAAATCCTATGAATCAGCAAACATTCAGGTGTTCTTGAACTGCCAGGTGACTTTGTGCCATTGTGGTAACTGTAGGGGTCAAAAGGCACGAGGCTAGGGCAAATAGGGGAGCCCACTAATGTTAAGAATGAATTATTACACACTAACAAACAGTGAGGTGTGACTTCTGCTGGTACAGTTTTCTTTTGTGTTACATATCAGGGCTCGAACAGATCTCTTCAGGTTTTTAAGAGGCTCAAAAAAATTCTTCTCACTTCTAGTTTCAGTCTTTTTTTTTTTTGGTTGTTTTTAAGTTTCATGATGCCCGAGTTGTTCAGATTTGTTTGCCCCGTGTAGGTCACAGGGGTTAAAGACCGCTTCACTGAGCAGCCTCTCCAAGCAGTTTCTCACTTAACTTGCTTTCAGGCCCGCTGACTTGCACTTGAATTGCAAACGAATGCTAAAACCTTCTGCTTCTTTTATCCACAGAGCTCAGAGTTTGTGAAAAAGGATTTACACTTAGATAAATTAAAGAAGCCTCTTAAAACCTGAACGAGTCGTTTATGTGGAAAAATATGCAGCAGTATCAGATAGCGCTTTATTTGTGTGAGCATATGCACATAATTCTTTTATTTTAGTCATGATCAATGATGTATATAGTGCACATGCAGACTAGTGCCTAGTTTTAATAGATTTCAGTCCTGATAAAACATGCTGCTGTTTAGGAGTTACTATGTGGAGTCGGTTTAATGTGGCTCACCCTTGTGCATCCCTCAAAGCCTTTTGATGCAATGTATACTTTATTTATGGCTGTTGTTTTCTTTCAGTTTGGGTCTTGTTTGGTTCTGAGTTTCATTGTTTTTGCACTGGTACAGTATTTTTTGTTCTCTCTTTTTTTCTTTCTGTTTCTCTTGAGTTGATTTCCTCCCTATGTTGAGCTTTGCTTTTTCCGTTCTTTGGTTACTGATTCTTTTGCTGTCTGCTTCTTTCTGCCTTGCTGATGGAACACTTTCCGCTCGCTCACTTGCTCTTTGTTTCTCTGTTTCACTTTTCCAGGAGGGGAGCTAGTCATCCCCGTGCTAGTCGAGGACCCCATAGACATCCCTTCTGTATCCACCCGTTCTCCCTTCATCCCCCTCCCCCCAACCCTCCGCCCTGTCCTCACCATTATTGAGACCACCAAAGAATCCTTGGCCATGGCCACTGAGGCGGGGGTACCTTGCTTGTCGGACCGAGGCAGCGATGATTGTGATGATGGTGATGGTGGTGATGGTGATGATGATGATGATGATGATGGCATGGTGATTTCGGGGTTTGGCTCTGGCGAAGCTTTCGACTCTAGCCTGCCCCCGACTGACGATGAAGATTTTTACACCACCTTCTCCCTGGTAACAGATAAGATCTTGACCACATCGGCCTATGAAGGCGGCTACAAAGCCCTCGCGCCCAAGTGGGAGGCCAAGGACTTGAGGCCTAGCAAAGCCTCTGAGGCAGGTAGGACTACACCCACCTCGCCTCTGCCCGACATCCGGGGCACGCCACCGGCGGCGGTCCCCTCGGACACGCCACCGAAGCTGCCTGCTGGAAAAATGAACAACCGCGAGGTAAAACCCCCGCAGCCGGACATAGTCCTGCTGCCCCTGCCCACGTCCTTCGATCTGGACGGCACCAAGCCACGGGGCCCCTTCATCACCTCGCCAATGCTGCGCACAGTGCCCGCCGCCCTGCCCACTGTGCCTGGCATAGTGCGACGGGTGCCACCGGGGGCCTCAGAGGTGATTAGGGAGTCCAGCAGCACCACGGGCATGGTGGTGGGCATTGTGTCAGCCGCCGCCCTCTGCATCCTCATCCTCCTCTACGCCATGTACAAGTACAGGAACAGGGACGAGGGTTCCTACCAGGTGGACGAGACACGCAACTACATCAGCAACTCAGCGCAAACCAATGGCGCTGTGGTGAAGGATAAAACACCCAGCGGCAGCGCCAAAGGCAGCGGCAGTAGCAAGAGACCGAAAGACAAGGACAAGGAATATTATGTATAGAAATCAAGTCATTTCCCAACACATGAAAAAAATAAACAGTTTGAAACAAAGATATAAACACTTAGACAGTACCATATTGGCAACTGTGATTTAAACAGGAGGAAATCTCTTGAGAACTCAACATGTAATGAGTCACTGAAACATTTACAAAAGAACTATGGCTTATGGAAGCACACTTACTATTGTAAGCATTACAGACAGACAATGCAGTGCAACTTCATCAGGACTCAAATACGGACCTTTTTAAGGAGTCCCTGCTGGAGACATTTAGCAGTGTGAATAACATCACTCGGAACATCCACGCGACCCCAAGTTGACTGTCAGAGGTGTGTGACCCGTGGAGCTCTAACAACCTTGTCCATTGTAACCCTGTAAAATACGATCACTGTCATTTCGGCCATTTTGAGCATGCATGTGAGGTGTATGTGACGTGGTGCTGGCATCTGTGTAAGTGAGGGACCTCAAGAAACTATGATTGTCGGGAAAGTTGGAAGTCAAAACATGATTTCGCATTACAAAAGGTTTCATTCAATGTAGCTCTCATGGATGAGATTTGAGGTAAAGTAAATGTGTACTTAAAGTTGTCTTTAATTTCCTTTTTAATTTATTAACTTATTAAATTTAGGAGGGTTTTTTTTTTTTTGTTTTTGCTTTGTTTTTTATTTTTATTTTTTTTTTATTTTTTTAAGGACGATGTTCTGTTAGAGTTGACTAGGCAGTGCTCACAGTCTTCTTAGCAGGATGGGATACAGTCTTGTATCCAGTGTTTTTCTCCCCACTCAGCTAAGCATTGGACTGCTATGCATGGCATCCAAATTCAAGATGGTTTTAAAGTGCGCAGGATCCAGGCAAAATGTTTCATTGTTGTTGGGTTTTTTTTGTTTGTTTGTTTTTTGTCAGATTTTACAACTTCCTCTGGTTTCATTTTACTTTTTAGTCCAGTTTTCTTTCTTCTTACATTTCCTGAGATTCTGTGGCAAATGCATTATCATAATTTGTGTCTGGAAGAGATTTAATTGTTGTAATCTTTAAAAAAAAAAAAAATCACCCAGGCTAAAGACCAGTGTGAACATGTGTAATTCTATCTGTTGTCACAGACGACTGTGTCAAAAACAGCAAATATGTTTACATATTTTATTACATCATAGCCGTTGTGCTTTGCAGGTCAATATTGTACAGAAAATTCAAGTTTCTGTTTTTTTTTTTTTTTTTTTAATCCTCTTCTTGTATAGACAGACCATTTGATTTAATTTTACTGCTGTAGCAACATGACGTAAAAATCATTTTTATCCATTTGCCAGGAATGCCTGGAGATATAACATGATGTGCACAAAAGCATTTGTTTAGGCGGGGAGCAAATGTTGTTAGATTAGAAGCCTAGTCTCTCAGGATGGTGTTTCTCTAAGTCGCATGAATATTTGACCATGGAAGGCTGTCAATCTAATAGGAAACTCCTCCCTCAGATCTTGTATTAGGGACTCCTCCTTATTCTGAAATTAATTTCATGTTATTTATTTTTTTATTGGAAATTTAAAAAACAGAACAAGAGAATAAAGACAGATTATGATGGATTTGGAGACCTTTTGCTAGCACCTTACTGACTTACTGGGGTTTGGGTTTGTTTTTTTTTTTCTTTTTTTTTTTCCTTTTTTTTAAAATACTGTGATGTATGTCAGTGTTTTTCGTCTGCTCAACTTGTCTTTTTACATTTTATTTCTATTTTTTCTGTTATTGTGTATCTTAATTTTATGTCTCATTTTTATGACATTATCTTCTGGCAGTATGTTGTTTTTTTATTTAATTATTTATTGCTGAAATTATTTGTTCTCATTCATTTTCATGCAAATCAGTCAGTGTGTACGTTCACTTTGATTTTTTGTGTTGGTACTTGGCTTTTTCAACCACTTAATTATTGTCTTATGCTCCTTTGACTCCAAACAATTCCCAGAAATAAAAAAAAATGTTGTTCCCAAACGTTTTGGATGTTTGAGTGCGGGTGGCTGTCACTCACTCATCCATGTTGTGGCACAGGACATGGTGAGCAGACAGAGACAGATATCATCTTCACAGAAGACTATTCACCAAACCGCAATTTCTCATCCATTCGCTATCACTTCAGTGATTTCCTTTTATACTAAAAAGTGGTATCATTTCCATTCAAATGAAGTCCAGAGCACAGCAGCTCAACACTATCATTTACCTATAGATGATTATGTAAATTCATACACTGCTCAACGATGCAACAAGAGAAAAACGAAAGGGGGGGAAACCGGTTATTAAAGGGTCCAGAGTCTTCACTACAGTAGAGGAATGGCTTTGGGTTTCTTTAGAGTCAGGTCTTTGTGAGAGTGCACATCCAGATGAGATTCTCCACCACCATATGGCCAGGTTATTAGCTACTCAATGGCAGCAGCACCTGCTTCCCCTGCTCGTTTTTACACTGTCCATATTTCGTGCAAATGGGCCTTCACAGAGCTGGTCATTAACTTGCAATAGCCCATTGATGTGGGATATCAGAGCAGTGTGTGTGAGTATATCCAGCTCACACAATGACTACATATTAACTCATTCATCCTGCCACAGGCAATGGGAACAAGAGGGCCAGCAGGGATTCGCTCCACCGAGGGGATGATTTTACATTCTGAAGCAGACCCACATTTTACGATTGATTTTTCTTTTTATCCAAAATGTGTGGAAATTTGTTCTACTAAAGTCAACATAATAAAAAGTTAATCTGTGAGAAAACAACATGCATTTTATCAAGAGATGATATTTAACCCACATTTCATTTTCCAGCATAAATGACTTTCCAGAGGCCAGGCTGAGAAGATGGTTTTGTTCTATGAGCTGCACAAAGGTCTAATGTCAGAGGGGGGAAATGTTGTTTTTCTGACAAGCACACCTTCATGTAAGCCAGGAAAACTGAATAAAAAGATTTTGTACAAGCTGTGGATTTTAATGAAGGGGCTAGATAGTTTGCAGGTGAAACCAGACAGGAAGAAACACTCCTTTAAAGGTAAGGAAGCGCACACTGAGGTTTATGATCATTTAAAGAATATCCAACTTTACTGGTTCTATTAAATGTTCTTAAGAGGGAAGATGATTTGTTTGACTTTTATTGGTGGTAACATTAAAGTTAACACAAATGTGCTATAAATAGCAAACAGGTGTGTACTTTCATATTATTTTTTATTTCTACTCTATTAACTTACTGTTAGTGTGTTTGTTGGAAGCTCCACGAATGAATCAGGATTCATTTCGGTCTCATTTTTATAAATTTAATTTGATTTGATCTGATCAGAAACAAAGCCTTAGTACTAAGGACACACACCACGAAGAAAATGGGTACAGACATTCCAACGCACATCACTTTTATTTTCTTTGTACACTGATCCCCAAACTATGGGCTGATCCTGTGGGCTAGGTGGGTTGGGTTACCAAAAATGGACTTGTGTCATGTGACTAAGTCAAGCAGATGTGATAACTCTGTGTAAAACCTTATACTTACTTTGTGTTTACATCTTATTTCCTATGATTGGCAATCCTATGTGCAAATGTGTATTTAAAAGTGTGTCTAAGGGAAAACCTAAGTCCTGTGTTCATAAATCTGTCAGCTTGGTATGCAGACCAAGATGTTACAACCAAAGTTATTATCGTTAATGAAAACTAACAAAATGACGAAAACTAAAATTGTAAAAACATTTTCGTTAACTGAAATAAATAAAAATTAGAATTAAAAGAAAAAAATGATAACTAACTGAAACTGTATTGTGTGCTTACAAAACTAACTAAAATGTATAAAAATTATGGATAAAATTCCCTTAGTTTTCGTCTTTGTCAATGTCGGATTGATATGAAATCGATTTATTTCCCTCAAGCAATTTTAACTGCTGGCACCATATGACATTTAATGGTCCGTCACTTCTCATCACTTGTCATTTAAAGTCATCTTCTAGTCCCCACTCTACCTGGAAACATGGAGACTAAAGTTGGGAGAAAACAGCAGAGTCCTGTCTGGGATTTATTTGAATTCAATGGTGAAGAAGATAAAAGATACAAAAAATAAAAAAAACCCTAAAACTAAGCATTTAGAAAATAACGAAAACCAATAAAAACTAGCAAACCTGCTCTAAAAACTAATTAAAACGAACTGAATTAGAGAAAAAAAGTCAAAACTAAATAAAACTAAACTATAATGAAAAATTCAAAACTATTATAACCTTGGTTGCAACCAACCCAAACTATTCTAAAAGCTTACTAAGTGAAACAAAGGAATCCTATCTTAAAATATTAACTACTTATTAATAATAAGATTAAACTTAAGACTTCAACTATCTACATTAAAATAATATTTTATTACTGAATCCTTTATAGAAAAGGCAAATGAATAGGTTTGCATTTTTATGCTGAAAATAAAGTATGACTATAGATTTCAATGCCAGCAGCACCTTGATGTGAAGCTGACTATTGCTCCTGGATTAGCATGAGCTGCTCTAGTAGCTACCTGTCTTTATAGGAATTAAATCATCAGATATCTGAATGGAATAAGTCGTTATTGTCACTAACAGGAACAATGAAAGTCAGTTTAGCAGCTCTGTTGCTAAACTGTTATACTGATAAATATAGATATTATACAGAACTACAAAGAAATACTAAAATTCTAGTCATTCAACTTTGCAGTTCAGATAAAAGAAATATGCACAGTATTTAAAAAAAAAAAAAAAAGGTTAAAAACAAGGTGCATGAGTTGTGATTATTGCATTGAGGTAGGGTGAGTATTGCATGTATAAAAAATGAGGCTTTTGGTGATGAAAAAAAAAAGTTAACAGGAGGTGTGCATTGTTATTCTTCATTGGAAATGGAAAAGAAAATTAGTAATATTTTCTTTATTACTTAAACTACTTTTATTTCCTCCTCAGTCTATGAATTAGTTGTAGTTGGCTAGTTCATTAGGTATCCTTACATGCTGTTAGCTTGTAATATCTGATAAACCTTGTGGGGAAAACATAGGTTAAATTTATTTGTCCTAAAACATAATATTATATCTCGTAACAGCTAAAGCACAGACGTAACATTCAATGTCTGTACATCTCAAAAACTGTCAGAAATTATAGAGGGTATGCACGTGACATCACTGCTAGCGGAAGTCACCGCAATTACCTCCACTGAGTGGCAGAAAGAGGGAGATGAGTAGCGGCTTTGGCTTGAATACTGCGAAAACTTTAGAACAATCTAAAAAAAAATGGGGCAGAGTTGTTGTGCCACTGATTGCACAAATAGGTTTAAAAAGCACTCAGAGCTATCGTTTTAGTGGCTACCTAAAGCCAAAGACGGAAGAAGCAGATGGATCGCTGCAATTCATAGAAATAACTGGAATCCAGACAACGAAACCTGGATTTGTGGTTGGCATTTCATGTCAGGTAACGTTAATTTATGCTGTGTTCTTGCATAAAATCATACCTTAAATTACATATCGTTTTGGCTAACGTTACTTCTTAGTAAAGCTCTTAATGTTAGCATCTGTCATTTAGTTCTATATTTCATAACTGAAACGTTTTTGTCTTCAATTGTGTGATTATGAACCTTGTGCTCTACATAATTTGTAAACTAGCTTAAACTGAGGCTAACCTAGTTTTCCAAATAAGAGGGTACTCTAGCACAAAGCTGTTGTAGCTGTGTTGTATCAAGTATTTGATGTTAACTCTACTTAAATCTCCACAGTACCACTAGATCATACACTCACTTGGGTCAATACTAAGGGTTAAACTCCAGTAAATCAGTAGTGAACTGTGAGCACTACTGTTGGGCCTTTACCTTGGCAATCACCGCCAAGAAAATACGTCTGCACTGACATAAAACCTCAAAAACAATAGTATGTTGAATTGAAAGCACTCACCAGCTGTAATCCTCTAATTAACGATGACCAGGATGTCAACAACTCTTTGGCTTTTGTATGCGTTCAGCCTTTGCATTGGGTATTTTCCCGGCGTTGAAATCAGGTTCATATAAATGTCAGGATACGTGATTTCCGGCCACATATCAATGTTCGTAGACCACTTGTTGTTTGGTTGCTTGTATGGATCCGTGTCGAGTCCAATTGTCTTTTATTTCATGTTATATTCCACATTTTTCCTGGTCTCGCTGTAGTTACTGCTATGCTCCACCATGTTGAGCCGGTTTGTTTTGGCCACTCAGTCTAACTTAGAGGGGCGTGGCCCAGGGGGGAAGTGACGTATGTGCATTCCCTCTATAGAAAATAGTGGCCGGAAGTAGTATTCTCGCACATGCGTAGAGAAAATGACATTTCCGGTACAGATGTGGTTTGTTTTGGAGTAACATAGAAGTTAAGCCAAAGTTTATAAATTACTACGAGTGTAAACTGGCTCCAAATGTAGGACCAAGTCTGAAAAGACAAGATTCAGTGCAGCTACACTCAGGTAAATATGAATTGTTTTCCTTACGATAAATATGTAGGTAATTATCAGCAGGTGTGTTCAATAGAGTCATTTAAGCTAATGGTTGAATGGTAGCATTAACGTGACATAATCCAAATGTTTGTTGTCTTACTGGTACTGATAGACAATTTAAACATTCTCTCATAAGTAGACATTTTTATACTGTGAAAAAACGTTGAAAGTATCTACAGTTACAGAAACACGTGTTGTCCATTAGGGTTTGAGCTGTTCATGCCATATGTTTTCTAGCCACATGCTGTCAAGTGTTGTAGTGTTTTTTCCCTGAGATGACTGCCCTTCACCCAATCACTCAATATTTATCTGGTCTGAGTATCACACCTCGTGCTCCAGTGGTTATACCTTTCCACATGTGTTCCTAAACTGTCAGGGCTGATTTGCAGTTTGTCCAAATACACGTTAACATGTATATTAGCTTCTTCTATTACTGTAACAACATTAGATTCCAACCCAGCCACTAATCATTGAATTGTAAAATCCAGAAATATGACTGTTGAATCCTGTACACATGGAAAGTGCTCTGTGCCATCTTGATACTAAATAAGGTCCTTTTCCAACTTCATATGATGCTAAACGTAAGAGAAACAAAAACAAGAAACAGAGTGTAATTGCAGCATAAATCACTATCAGAAAAGAAAATGAAAAAAAGTGGTGTAGTTTTGTAAACATGTGCTTATATAAAATAATCATGTTTTTGTAATTAATATTTTAATCATAATAAAAAGTAGTAAAGGGTAAATAAAGTCTGCATAGAGGTTCAATAAAAGTGACAAAGAGCAGAAAGGAATTTTCTGTTTTCATAACCATTTGTCATTTTCACATTTACACCAGCAGGGTGCCAGAGGAGGAAACATATCCATTTGATATTCACAACCCATTTGCTTACACAGTTGTTGGCTGACAAAGTTTATTGATTGGATTTTATGTGTAGCAACTACTTTTCCTTTTAGTCAAATTAGTAGAAGTAGATTACATCAATCCCGCTGATGTCGACTGGATAATTCATATCTTAATTGACAGAAAAACAATTTACATTTGCTAATGGCTTTTCCAAATGGATTTGTGCGTGCGTTTGACTGCATTAGCTCTGCCTTTGCCCTGTTTAAGGTCTTTGGAACGCCAGCAAGGGAGCAGCCCGGCTCCAATTCATGCATTTAAAGCCTGACAGTTGACCTGCCATGAAATTTTACTTCAACTAATGAACTGGCTAATTCCACTTAAACATTTTATGGCATGTTTTTCCCTTCACATAAACAGCAGCTTTATAAGAGCAATACATCAGTTCTGTCAGTGATTAGAGATGAAATCTGTTTTTGTTGCTTCCTACACTGAGGCAGGGTGCTGTAAAACATCCTTAGCACTGGGAATATCTGCAGCTGTAGCATTTTATGGCTCTTCTGTATGGATTGTAGACATGCAGCTTTTTTTTCTCTCTCGGTAAAGATTCAGGGGAGATGCTGTATCCTCTACGGACAAACGCAAAGCAACTGTGAAGGCGATGGTGATCAGTCCTGACAGGTAAAATATGAGTCTGCCGACCTTAACTCCAGTGTTATGAAGGGCGTGCACATACACACATGCACAAACTTCCAAATAAAGCTTGTGCATGTTTCTGTGTGGATGGAGGTGTGTGTACATAATAGACATTTTTAAGTAGCATCAAAGTTGAAAGACGCTCACAAAATGGCATAGTGGTTGCACAAGTATGTGTTAAGCATTGTCATTCATATTCATATGTCTCAGCGGGTGCACACAGTGATACATTAGCAGAATAGTCAGGTGTATATATGTGCACTTAATTCACTTTTGCGTCTCCCCACGAGGAACACCCCTCCTCTTATTCTTTCGCTCCATCACTCAGCAGCCAAAGCTTTCAGTTAGCTCCTCAGCCCTAATTAACTGCCAAGATATGAATGCGCTAATCTGGCCTCTAAATCTTCAGTTCCACTGACAAAAGCTTTTACAGGCTGTCACAGCTGCATGATAAACAGCAGGGCTGCTTCCTCGGCTAGTGGACACAGTGCCATCTAGGGACCAGGTCTGGCAGCTCAGGACTGTAGGGAACCCATTGACTTTCATATATAATGCATTCAGGTCATATTAAGTATTAAGTCTTGTTTTTTGAAGAAGAAACACCAAAATCTAGAGTAATTTTGAGCTATTTGTTAAAGTGCATCTACTAACATAATCTGCATGAACTCTATATAATTTTACTGGCATTACAGTGACATTACCTCAAATGGTTTCCTCTAAAAAAAAAAAAAAAAAAAAAAAAAAAAAAAGAACAATTGTTAAAAGCATGAGAAAGTTCAAGTAGGTTGATTGAAGTGCCCAGGAGGCTCTCGGTGAAGCACCAAAACACTGCTCCAGTTGCTCTGCACTCAAGTGCATCAGTGGTTTGTTAGGACAGACGGAGGCTGTATGATGCCAGTGGAGGGTGCATGAGTACGTGGCTGCACATTTCTACTGTATGTTTGTGTGTCCATCTGTATGTGTCAGCGAATGATGTTCAAAACTCTATCTGTTCATGCCCGGTATCTGCTACCCAGGGAGACGGTCCTCCAGTCCAAGTTTGACTGTGTGATTGGATCCTGTGAGAATCCCAATGAAGCAATGAGTATCTCAGCTGCAGCTTCACTCCCCAGGGCCCCAGCTCAGGCCGGCCCCACTCCTGTCTGTACAGGCCAAGAAGGCAGGACAGCACAGAGGCTGGGAATGAAGAAGGGTAAGTGAACCTCAAGAGGTTTAAGCTGCTGTGGAGGTGACTGTGGCTACAATGGCTGTAAAATATAATGTGATTAGAAGCAATAATGACAGATAACTTTCAAGATGTTTAATAGATGCTGTTAAAATCAGATGAGCTGTTTGGGAACTCATACATTCAGAAGCTAGACTAGAGATATCTATATATTTTTAAACAAAGCTGACATCTGAATTTTTGGACTTAACATATCCCCATCCCCCCATCCTTTGCCACATTCAGTCCAACCAAACCATAGAAGGAAGCATAAATATACAAATGTAAAAGAATAAATAAATAGGTAATGTAAAGGTATAAATAAATAAATGTGTTTATGACAGTTCTAGAGAAGTGTATATAATTATCCAGGGCATGCAGGCACAGGGAAGGCAGAAAAATGTGAACACTCAGATGTATCAGGAATCTGTCCAGTGCTTCACTTCCAGTGCTCCGAGTTACATACAAATGTACCAAGACTTTACTCAGCTGTAATGTTATCAGAGCCTAGAGCATCAGCATGACTAACTAGAGGTTGCCATATCAATCCACTAAACTTGTCAGCTGACCCTCTAACGGTATATGTTATCTTCTCCAACTTAACGAAGTACAACATGTCCCTAATCCATTGTGCAAATGTTGGAGCATTATAATCAGTAGGTGACTTAGGGCGATGAGGGGAAAAATCCTGCCTGATAAAAGTCAGTCTGCTGCATAAGATTTAAAGTCTATTTACTTATTGTTTTAATGCACAGTTATAAAAAGGCAGTGGGAGCAGAGAGTGAAAGAAGGTAATAGGGCAAAGTGGGATTATAGAGTTAGAAATACCACAGTTACGGTGGAGGCGTTCACCTCTAGCAGTGTCTCAGGTTAAGGCATTAGACTCCAGTTGAAACATCCCTTGAGGTGTTTGATGTTGTTTCTGAGACTTTCTTCTTGTAGTTACCAGCATCATCTAGTAGTGGAGTGGTGAAGCCTGTTTGGAATCTGTGTCTTAGGTATGTTTCTCGTTGCTTCCATTTTTTTACGTGATGACCAAACACTCAGGTGAGGATGTTGTAAAGCTGTACTATAGCACTATGAAGAGAGCTCATCTGTGTTTGGTTTGTGTTTCTTAAGTGTCTGGGATAATTGACAATGTTCCCTTGTCAAGTGGTGGTTTTCAACAGCCTCTGGTGGAGAGGAATAAAGCTATACTGTTTGGTCTGAAAGTCGTGATTTGGAAATGGTTTTATGTATGTTAAGTGTTTTAGAATTGAAAAAGGCATTATTAAGTTGAACTTTTCACAGTATATGTCATCATTGAACAAAAAAATACTAGGTAAGTAAACCTATTCCACTATAATAATAATAATAATAATAATAATAATAATAATAATAATAATAATAATAATAATAATAATAGTAGTAGTAGTAAAAGCATTTTTAAAGCTAATTTTAAAACACTTTAAAGTAGCATATGACTTTCATCACATTTTTTTTTTTTTTTCAAATTTGTAAAACCCAAGTGATAGACTAGTTATCACTAATCCATTAGTCTCTCCGTGCTTATGCACTTGAATCACTTTCCTCACGGTGAACAACTTCGAAGATGACTCCATCATAAACAGAGTTCATAAACAGTCCACAAGTGCATTGCAGGAATGGGAATTCCACACAGCAGCAATTTTGCTGTCTCTTCGTGAGTGCTGAATCTAAATTTTGCCTCTACCTCCATCCACCAACTGTACTCATTCTTTAAAATAACCCTGGTGGACTGTATAGTTTTACATTGTAGTGATCTGACTCATTTTTTTGCCGAATCTGTGAGAAACAGCTTTTGCTTGGTCACCATCTTTGTTGCTGCTGTGGCTTTGTGGAATTCCCATTCACACAATGCATGTTGCAACAAAATTTCTGAAAAGGCCCGAGTTACATTTCGATTTGTTAAGTAAACATGCGGACTCTGTTTATGATGGAGTCATCTTCAAAGTTGTTCACCACGAAGGAAGTGATTCAGATGCGTAAGCATGGAAAGACTAATGGATGAGTGATAATTAGGCTATCACTGGGGTTTTACAAATTTGGAAAAAAATTGTGATGAAAGTCATGCACTGCTTTAAACACTTTACATGTGGCATTTTGCCAGAAACAGTACAATACATTAGTTTCATGTCTCTATGAAGTCAAGCATCAATCCCCTCCCAAATAAAATCCCAAATACCATATAAAAATTGTCGTACAAACAGAAGATGACTATTACTGTTTTGGACATCTATAGTAAGTAACATGTGAAATTTGGTCATAGTTCAGTAAAGCATATGTAATTACCTCCGCCAAGGAGGTTATGTTTTTGCCAGGGTTTGTCTGTCTGTCTGTCTGTTTGTTTGTCTGTCCGTTAGTGTGCAACATAACTCAAAAAGTTATGGACAGATTTTGATGAAATTTTCAGGGTTTGTTGGAAATGGGATAAGGAAGAAATGATTAAATTTTGGTGGTGATCGGGGGTGGGGGGGCCCACGGGGGGGGCCACTGATCAGCCTTGGCGGAGGTCTGCGCTCTCCGAGTGCTTCTAGTTTGGTGTTGTTTTAGTATGAGTCACCGTACCAAGTGAAGCAGTGGTTCTAAGGATTTATCACTAGTTTTGAAAACCATATCAAATGTTAATTACCAAAAATTTATGTAACATGGGATGATCCCAAAACATGTTAATTAGGGTGTCCTAGGGCTACATGGGATATTGGATGCAAAGGGGAATAATTTCCTTCAATTTTAGTGTAGTTTAACTGCATATTAATATGCATCATCCACACTGAAGATGAATGTGTTCCCATCTCCTCTTCAGTTTCTTAAATTTCTGTGCCCAGATCGGCCCCCCTGGCCTTTCAGAGAGTTGAGACTTGTCATGTATTCTGTCATTAATAACGAATCCATGTCACCGGTCTCTTCCCTTCTGGATAATGTTATGTCATCGATTGAATCTGGAGGCTGTGGAGGGAACTGAGTGACACATTTGGAGATGTGAACCTGAAGAGGTGTGACCTGGTTATGTTGGATTTCTGAGTAATTTGCTCTAAAGCAAAGGAGCCATTAATGAACATGTCTTTAAAGAGACAGAAGCCATGACCATAGGCAAGGAGTAGATAAAGCATCTGTTAAAGGTGACTGGAAGGCATGGCTCTTTACAGTGACACAGACAGCTGTGTAAGGACTGTCTGACTGTTTCTATAGTTTAAATGAAAGACTAGATGTATTTGTTAGACTAAATACTTGGGCTGAAATAATGGAGAAATTGTACTAATGAGCTCTGAACAATGCTGCGTCTGCTATCCCTTGCTCACTAGCACTCCTCACAGTGTACCTTCTTTGATATAAACTAATCCACAGTGAGAAAAATGTAAGTTTGTCAACTGAAGATGCAGTGAAGAATTCTCTGCCTTAAGACAGCCCCTCCCCACTCCCTCTCCACACTGCTGCTGTTTCACTTCATGTTTGCATCCATGTTTACTGTCTCCCAGTGTAAATCAGCATCCAACAAAACCCTCCCAATTATTTACTGACCTAGTATAATTGAAATTTTGGGTTTAGACGCTGCCGACAGCTCTGTCATAATGATGTTTAACTCTTCACTGCACCAATTTTTAGCATAATTTTCCCACAGCTGTTCAAATCTCTCTAAGCTAGCCAAATGGTATTCCTGCTTGTTCCAGTTGGTCTCAGATATTATCTGATATTATCACAGCAGCTGCACAGAGCAGGTTTTGTTGTATTTGATTTGTAGATTTGATCCAAAGCCTTTTTTTCAGAATGACAACAGTGTGAAATAAAAGTATAATAAGCTAATTACAAATGTACACTGGAGGAAAACAGCAGGGAATTCAACGCCAACTCTCCCAGGGTCCTATGTAGTCGCGGTCTCTAAACCTCCTTTGCAGGCAAATCACATAGTCCTGTGTTTCAATGAGTGATAAGTGCTAAATGACACTGAATGTGCAACTATTACGGCGCCGTCACTCAAGTCAATTCACAACTGGGTCGTAACAGTTGCCGTCTGGTCATGAGGCTCTCCATGTGATTTAGCGCACGTCCTCACAAGTGATGGCACTCGAGCGTCACATAAAGGACGTGATGAGGCTCCCACTCATGGTGCCAGGAGAGGTCATTCTGGCACCGTGACCAGGGGCCTGAATGGCTGCTCCTCCGCACCTGTCTGCCATCAAACATGGAAATCACCCCACTCAGTTGTGACTGCTGCATATTCAATGTGCAAACACAGTGAACACCCCTTCATCTGATTTCAAAATGGATTCTAAATACAAATTGTTGCACGACAAATGCACAAAAAACGTTTTTTTTTTTTTTTGTTTTTTTGTCTGAGCTCAAGAGAAAATGAGGTTGATACGGAGACTCAGCTGCAATAACCCTATTCACTTATTGAACGACAGCGGCTGGATACACTCTCAGCCTCCGGGCCTAAACGAAAAAGCAGAGCATGGCTGCCTGATTGAATGGGTTTGTAATGCAAGCCAAATAGGTTTGTTCTAATGGGAATCAGCCTCGGTGATGGCTGCAGAGACTTACGCCAGCACTATAACGGCAGAAAGCAGCGGTGGCAAACACCCCAGCGCCGTTTGACTGGCTGTGAGAGGCAGAAGCAACACTAAGGCGCTGCTGTGTTTACTAATGGCTGTTTTAGTGGGCTAATATTCAATGAGCCTTTACTTTAGGAAGCGCCGTATTAGCAAGGGAGGGTTTAAGGATAAGCTTGTCTGCTTATGTATACATCATGTTACAGGCTGTGCTCGGTCAGCAGTGGCACACATTTATGAAGTCCTCAGGGCTTTAGGAGATGAGACATCTGCCTTGGAGCTCTGAGGCAACACAACAACTGGATCTTGACCCAATTCAACAATACCTTAGAACCGGTATCTTACTGAATCTGTATAGAAAAGGCGAATGAATAGGTTTGCATTTTTAAGCTGAAAATGAAGTATGACTTTATTTATTTCAATGCTAGCAGCACCTTAACATGAAGCTAACTGTATTGCTCCTGGATTAGCATGAGCTCCTCTAGAAGCTAGCTATCTTTATAGGAATTTGAATAGAACAGAATAGAACGGAACAGAATACAATAGAATGGAATAGGCTTCATGATCATTACACAGGTTGTGCAACGAAATTGCAGGTGGTCTCCATCGACCGTGTACTATACAACTAAATAAAACACAATAAAAAAAATTTAAAAAAATACATATTTTAACCCTTTCATGCATAGTGGTCACTACAGTGGACAGCTATTCTATAATGTAGTTTAATCTGAACTTCTATAATAGTACCTGCATAATATCTGCATGAGTGAATATAAAGGCTAGAAAATAAAATGTTAATATCGAACCCATAAAGACCCAGCGCTTCTTTGATGGCAGTTCCCAAATGATTTTTTTCTCTCTATTTAACCTTTCTTAAGTGATTTATCACCATTTATTATTATATTATCCTCTGTATTTAGCGTTTTTTCAGTGTAAAGTAGGTATTTTATTATATTTAATCTGTTGATCATGTTGCTGTTCATTAAAACTCAGAGTAAATTCAAAGGTTATTAAATCAGAAACAGGGAAAACAGGAAAAAGGTGACTTTTTCAGCAAATCTATCATAAATTAAGTGTGTCTATCCAGTGTCATTGATCCAACTCCATGGGTTTTACTGGTGAATCAATGTTGTAGAAGATGACGGTGTTTCCACGGTAACTACAGAGCCTCTGAACGTCCAAATGGGTTATATCTGACGACCATGAAAAGATGAAGAACTGTATTTTACAATAATTATTTACATTTTCATGGAGTTAAAAAATGTCCAGCTGAGTGGACATTTTTTAACTCCATGAAAAATAGATTCATAATTTTTTTTCTTAATTGCATTGTTTTTTTCATGCCTAAAGAGGAATAAAATTACTCCAGAAAAAATATTGACTAAGGTTCTCATAATTCATGCATGAAAGGGTTAAAGAATATGAAGTAGTATGAAATATAAATTCATGTGCAAATTAGAGATATATCACAAGGTAAAACATTTAAAAATACATAAAAGTAGTATAAAAAATATAACTTGCTCGCACTTGAAAACCCTTGGCCTGACTTATCAGGCATACTACTGCCCTCAGTGGCCTGACTTATCAGTGTACGGCAAAGTTTTTGGACAGACAGACAACCAACTGATGACAATACCCTGCGGCCAGTGTGGCTGAGGGTAAAAAGTGCAAATATAGTAATGTAAACATACATGTGCCAAACATGAGGCATATGTCTGGTGAGTGGTTTATTGCACATTGCATTGAGATATGGTGTGTGTTAACAGTCCACACAGCCCAGGGGAAGAAGCTATTGGTAAATCCGGTGGTGTGTACCCAGAAGGCAGCAGGACAAACAGGTGATGGGCAGGGTGGGATAGATCTCCTGTGATGGTTTTAACTTTGCAGAGGCAGCAGGTAGTAGTGTGTTCCTGGATGAGTGAGTAGTTGATTAAGTAGTTGAGTACATCAGACCTGTGAGGTAAGGGAGGCATGGGGGTGGAAGTACACGCTCTGCTCACCCAGGTGACCCACTGCGATGACTGTTTACATCTTACCTGTAACCAACCAGGACGAAGGTGTTTCTGGGATGTGGTTTTACTCTGATCGATGCACACAGTTGAGGACATTTTGGACCATGGAAGAGAAAACCTGGACCACAGATCATGCTGTGAACAGCTCTCAATCCCCATGAAAACCACTGGCAATGAGTCCTGAGCTTTGGTCAAATGTTGCAGTTTTTTTTTTTTTTTAGATGTACTGTCTTCACACTGTTGAGCTGAAATGAAATTCTTTTTCCAGCTGTATTAGGACGGATGCAGAAATGTGGACAGAGAATGGAATAGAATAAGCTTTATTGTCACTGCAAAATACCCTTGTACAGTGCAACGAAAGATGGTTTTACATTCTGTAAGGTGCTCAAGTAAAATACACACATCAATTATACAGTCAAGAATAAAATATAAACATAAAACAGTCAAGTAAAAGACAATGTAAAAATACTCAAGGAAAAAAAAACTCATACACATACACACACGCACACACAAAAGTGAGTCCAGTGTCAAATATGCAGAATGTACAGGTGACAGTAATGACTATAGTCTTAAGTCCTTTTAAGTGGGTAATGCAATGTTCTGAGTTATAGCAGCAGAGTGCAATTATATTATTAAGTGACATAAGTGATTATATGTTCTGTTTTGATGTAACGGAGTGTCTGTGTGATCAAAGTTAACTGGAAGCATCTGTTTTTGTTTGTGGACTAGCCTTCTATTTGATATTTAACATCTAATTGTATTTGGATGCACATTGACCTTCTGTTTTATTTGATAAGGGCTTTCTGAATTTTACTCAGGTGTCGTACCTAGGTCAAAATAGGGGGTCCTTTGATTTCATGTATTTATTCTTTATACTCCACTACATCTCAGAGGTGAATGTTGTCTGACGTCTTTAATTAGAGGTCAGTTTTTCCTGTCCAGTGAAATCCAAATGTGTGGATTGGAAATGCTTGTTACAAAGTGAGGGGTGAAGCTCTGTTGATTTTGGTTTTCAGTATGAATACAGACCATGAAAACACAGCCTTGTGATCTTTTTGTTGGTTTTAAGCTCTTCCTATTGTTATGAAACAGAATTCACAAAGCTTTGGATTGTTCACCTGCTGATAGGGAATATGAACGTGTTAGATACGTTTTACTGTACTGATGATGAGTTTAGACACTAGTAACAACACTTCAGTTCATTTCAATTAAGCCCAACAAATGTTCCAGGATCAAGCCCAAGGCAACAGTGGGACAGAAAAACTTTACACCAGCTCCAGGTAGACATTCATCTACCTTGACTGGCTTCAGCGGTGTAGTGGTAGAAGTGAGTATACTTTCAATTTTTGCCCCCCCCCCCCCCTTTTTTTTTTTTTTAAGTAGTCCAGAAAACAGCGTTTTAGAAACAGTGATATATAAGACTACTCTATTTAGTTTACCCAAAAATCCATCAGTAGTATTTGCTCACCATTTAAAAATTATCATGACTTGATCAGGAGCAGTTTGTAGGTGTTATTGGTCACACAAGCAGCTGCATTGAATGTCAGATGTATTCAACATCAAACATAGGATAACGTTGGCTTTTCATAATGTAAGCCTACTGGCGTAGTTGAACTATAGGCAACGAAATCACTTTTGTTCTAAATGTGCAGTCATATGGCCAGTAGTTTAAAACAGTGACTCATTTGAAAACCACCTTAAAACTTACCTCAGAGTTATGTATTCCATCAAAGTAGGTTCTCTCCATATGTGTCACTCATTTGAAAGACGTTTATTCTGCCTTTCTCATTCGCATTTCCAATAATCGCGCATCTGTCAATGAGATATGCAGTGACCTGTCAATCTACTGGGGTGACACTGGCACCTGAGGTGTCCAATTAGGTTCCAGAGATGGCCAGCGCTAAGCAGAGCTCTGGCTCTAGCACTAAATTAGCAATATTTTCCTCAGCATGACCCGCCCTACTCTGCCACTGATTGGCTCATCAGTCCTCATGCCTAAAGTTAACCAATCTAATCGGGGATGGTACCAAGTACTAGCCAATTAGAGGCAGAGTAGGGCGGGTCATGGCTTCACCATCCTAGGGGAAAACATGGGCAATTTGGCTCAGATACTACTGAATGGTATACACATAAAGGGGATTTAGAAATGGGTATACTCAATGCTGACTGAAAAATAAGTAGGTATACTCTGTGTACCGCCATATACCCTGGACTACACCACTGACTGGCTGGGATTATTGGACAAAAAAAAAAGAAAAGGACACTGTAGTGAAAGAACAACAAATGACACAGACACTGGATGACACAGGCAGGGTGGAGTCTAGAACCAAACAGAACCGGGATCAGAGAAACCCAAGTCTCTCAGCATGGATCTGCCTCCCAGATGCACGCTGGGAAGGTTGAGAAGATTCTCCTTCTGCTAACCAAATTCATAGATTCATCATAAAATGCATTATCCTAGGGCTGCACGATTTTGGCAAAAAAAAAAATCCCGATTTTTTTTTTTCCCTCTAAAAACTCGATTTTCGATTTTGATTTTGATTTTTGGGTAAAACTACAAAAGACAACAGAAGTCAGCATGTCGTTTTTGTGAGCAGCCCACAATGCAAGGCACTGCTCTGACCTCAAATCTGTGATGGTATCGCGTGATGAACCCCCAGAAGTTTATTTTTTCTTAATTAAATCTTTATTGAATGAAATAGAGTATACAAACAATGTATGCAACAAGAAAATAACATAAGTTTGCCAGGGGGAATACACTATAATACAATGTCCAAATCAGAGCAAATACTTATGTTTTTTATAGCCTTTTTGTTTCCAGATTTATCTAACAGCTTTAAATAAAGTTCAACATCTTTCAAAAAATAAATAATATTTGTTTTTGTGTTACAGAACTTACATTTGTGAATGAAAAATTTAGCAAGTAAGAGGACTAAATTAATTATTTAAATTTATATATATATATATATATATATATATATATATATGTGTGTGTGTGTGTGTGTGTGTGTTGCTGTTGTTTTTTTTTTAATTGTTTTTTTGTTTTTTGTTTTTTTCCTGGGTATCTGGGCCCACATAAGTGATACCAATGTAAGTCAGTGACAGGCATCAGTCGTGCGTGCGTGCATGCGTGGACCAGGTTAATATAAGTGATCCACATGCGGTTCTGTTTAAACTGAGGGATCCGTGCGTGGAATAGACTGACCCAGGACACGCTGGAGGGATTCTATCCTGGAGCGGGTGGATGTGTGTGGGCACAGGGCTGTCTGGGCTCCTCTGCTGAGGCTGATGACCCCGAGACCCGGACCGGAAGAAGACAGTACGGTACGGATCCGGGACAACGGAAGATGAGTGATCCGCATGCAGTTCTATTTCAGTTGCGGGATCCGTGCGTGAAGCCACGGCTTACATTGCTATAAGTACTGCGGGCTCATGAACACATTTAAAGTCCGGTCATTGCACGGAGTTCTGTGACAGACCGCTGTCACTGATAGGAGGAGGAGCCTACGGGAGCCCGCAAGCGCACGGCCCGCAGGTACGAGAGAGATGAAATCGATTTTATGATTTCCCTTTTTTAAAAATCGTACTAATTAAAAAATCCGATTTCGATTTAAAATCGATTAATCGTGCAGCCCTACATTATCCTACAGTTGAAAACAGGCCTGTTTTTTTTGAGCTCCTGCGGTTCTGCACTGACTTCAATCACATAAAGTAGTCAAATGAGCCCAACATTAACCATATGAAGGCAAACAAATCTGAAAACACCAACAGCGACCACTGTAGCACAACTTCATATACATTTTGCTGATGTTACTTTTACTTAAGTCATTTTGGATTTGTGTTTAGTCATGGAGTATTTTCATGTATGTATGAGTACTTTCACTGAAGGAGTTGAATACTGCCGCTGTTGTCAACACATTCTGTCATTACCCACTGACGTAACACCTGAATGAGTCACACTGGTGATCAGCCACATTGAATTCAACACTAAGTAGAAGGCAGGCCATATTTTGTAATTTCCTACCGTAGCCTAATGTTTGTCATGCAGCATTTTGTACACAGAATGCACCGAGAGATCATCAGGGCGCCTGAATGTGATTTCGGGCCCATGTTTGCATCTGCTGATTGTCAGCTCTGAACATGCATCACCCTGCTAATGACCTGATTTCCCAGCCTTTCTGTATTCACACAATAAGGGAGAGACACATTCAGCGAGTCCTCCTGAATACAGCTGCCACATTTCAAATCATTCTCAATGTTATGCCGCAGTTTATTTTGACAAGCTCAGACAGACGTGTGTTAAGTTTCTCATGCATGTGCAAATGCAGATTACAAAGTCCTTTTAACTCAGTCTGTACTTTCCTCTCCTGGAAAAACAAATAAACACAAACCAATGGAGAGTTGTGAATGTATTCATTACCATCTTTCAACCTGACAAAGTGGAGTAAAGCTGGACTAATGATGGGGCAGAATGTAAATGGGGGAACTAGTCTGCTGGGAACAGCAGGACTGATCTATGAGTTTGCATGTGTTTTGCAACCTAATATAGCTTAGATAAGCAGACACTTTCCAAGGGATGTACAGTATAAAGAAGTACATTAGGTTTTCTGTGAGTGACTGAGAGTCAAGCCGAGGAAATGTGATTTATTTAGACAAATGAGAATATATCAATACTGTAATGAATGACCAGGGAGGAGCAATGCTCAGAAATTACTCATCAATTTTCAATTTAAGTAAGAGCACAAGTTTGAAGCATTTCAGGGAATAAAAATATTGATGCTGAAGCCCCATCTGTTCTCATTTGACAGGTGAAATGGAAACTACACAGCAAAACAATCCTTAATTCTGTATCACAGTGCAATGTTGACTTGTCTTTCACCCGGTCTTGGATTGGTTGTGAACACATCCTCTGTCTGTATTTAGAGCTAAAGCGTGTAGAGGCAGCTACAGTAGTGCATGTCAGATAAATGAAGAATTGACTGGAAGAAGTAATAGGAGAAGTGTGGTTGATCTGATTCTTTCCGAGAGCTATTCAATATTTTCTCTGGACCTCGGCTTTCCAAATGTACTTAGAACTTAAGAGGGGAACTGGGATTGAGCAAAGGCTTAGTACAGCTTCGCAGATCATTTTTGCTGTAAGCTTGGCTGAGCTTTGCTTTCCTCTGGATGCCACTTCTTAAAACATAGGCACATTCTGTCAGACTAGACCTGTCATCTCCTGGACCATTTAAAACACTTTCTGTTATTATGTTATTATAGCTCTGCCTCTTTTTAAATACAAAGCTTTTCCCATTTGAAAACGATGTTAAAGAGATAGTGGTGCTGTTCACAGGATGTACAGTACACTCAAGTGTGTTTAACAAAATGCCAAAACTCCCACACTTTGATTTTCATAGAGAAAACTACTTAACTGTCAATTAATTTTTGGCCTCTTTGAATGTTACAGGCTGCACTACAAAAGGAACCTGCGGATGATTTTAAAGAGGAGGAGGAGTCTTTAAAGAAGAGGATTTGTGTTGTACAGCTGGCATACAAAGCCCCAAAAAACCCACAAGCCTGGATTTGCAAAGGTGTGTGCAGTGTTCCATTTGGGAAGTTAAGCTTGTCTTGTTGCGTATTTAAAAGTGACTCCAGGGAAACTAAAGACTCACTTGATTGCTGTGAAAATAATTATTCCTAGTACTGTAATTTACTCCAATTACTAATCAGCCACTGAAGTGTTGACCACTGGGCTCTGGCTAAAAACAGTGGGCAGCGTTGGATCAGCAGGCCTGTGTTTGAGTCCAGTCCTTTAATCAGTGGGTCCACGGAGGTCGGTCTGAGTGGGTTTGGTCATGTTTACACTGTACACATCCTTACCTTCTTAGAGTCTACGGCGTTGCAGCTCAAACAACATTACATACAACTTTGAGAAATGTTTACACAGCAGGTACTCTGTTTAGGGCTTTGAAGTCTAGCAGTAAATTAAGAGGACACGTCTCTCTTGGGTGGCTTCAGGTTGTTCTTTGCAATGAACGATTTTAGGAAAAAGTAAAAGTGGGAGAAGCTGGAGCCTCTGAGCAGCTGCAAAGCAAACACTTCACTCTGAAAACAAGGGGACGTCAAGTGTTCTGCCATATTTATTTTTAGTACATACGCTTCCTTAACATTACTTAAAAAATAGGCATTTGTGTTTTTCAGTAATGTGTTTTTGCAAAGACATACTGCATGATGTAATAATACAAAAGTCATATAATATAAAATTGGCTAATTACATTAAAAGCAGTGGCAAAACATAGAAGCACAGATTTGTCACATTTTTGTGATAAAGCCAACATAGTATGTGTGGGGAAAAAAACACAATTGCATATTTTCCAAAAGGCACCAGTTGTTCTCACTTTGAGTCGAGGCAGACAAAATAATTTTAGCACAAATCAGCGTGACAGATGGAGAGTCCAGGCTGGTCATAGTATAAATAATATGGAACTGCTGCTGAACAGTTATATGTAGTAGTAAAAAAGGTAACTGTTTTGGTTTCCTCCTGAATGTGCAAACCCTTTTCACATCCATTAAATACATTCACTCTCAGTTCTTATAAATAACATGTCAAGTACTATACAGTAGTGTATTTTCTCTTTTACAGTGTCAAAACTCTTTTCTTCTTTCGAGTACTTGTGAAAGTTGGCTGTAAAAACCCCAGTCTTTGCCCCGTGCTCTGGAGCACCTTCGGTGATTGCCTGGTTGAGGTAGCCGAGGAGGATTAGATCTGAGTGCAAGGCCTCCGAGTACAGTCAGGTCACTCTTTGTTCTGGTTGAGCAGCAGGCAGGTAGGATCAGGCTGGACTGAGCACCGTGTGTTTGGGTTTGGACAGATACAGATAAAGGTTCACTGGAGGTCGGGCTAATCTGAGAGGGGTTTGGTCCCGTTCACTGTGGAGTCATCCAAGTCTGAGCTGGTCAGGCGTTTGGGAGGGGCTGCAGCGAGGAGAGAACAAAAAGAGGGACAGTCAGTTTTAGAGACAAAAAGCGTCCTTTTTACAGCTGTACACATGTATCAATGTTTTTATGTAAAATGTATTATATCTGATTGAACGACCTGTTACTGCAGAGTTAATCATCCATCCTTGTGATAATTGTACTTTAGATTAAGACTAGTGCTGAAACACTGTAGACCACCATAAGAATTGGAGGTAAAACAAACAGAGCAACAGGGAATGTTCCTCTGTCACACAGTGCCAGATATCTGTAAGCAGCTTAGGGAAGTGCTACAAGTGATTTTGGCTGTGAGCCACTGGCAGCGCAACACAGACACTTTCAGAACATCAGTGAAAAGTTTAGTTGACTGGAGCCCTGGGCACCGCATTGAAACGCTGAATGGAAATGTGGCTGTTTTCTTACATTGCTGCTACTTATCATATATTTCACAACTTCAGCTTCATAATGAAGATGAATTAAGTGACCCTCAGCCACACGGACAAATAACCACATCTCTGAGAATATCATCAGAGTCAGATTGTGACAGTGAGTGACGTGTAATAAAGTGAATCAATAATCCTCATTGATTTGGCAAAATGACCTAGATTTTCATTGAAGATGGAATCATACAGAATATTTAAAAATAACACATTCGTTGTCAAATTATCTCACAAAGCAGAAGAGCAGAAAAAACAAGACTGGCATCATATCAGCGAATAGATAAGGTGTCAGAGCAGACTTTGTGCAGCTGCAGTATATAAATACTCACAAAATGTGTCAGATCTCAGCGAGCTGTTCAGGAATGTGTTTGGGCCTTTGATGGAGGAAGACAGAGCAGCCAGTCTCAGGCTCCGAGATGTGGCGTCCAGCTTCTCGTCCTGGATGATGAGAGGATTTAAAGCTTGAGTTCATGACAGGTTTTTGGCATCGCTGAGCAAAAATTCCATAATTACCATTCAGCATATTGTAATTCAAGTGGTCTGAAAGAAAACTATTTTCCTGTTCCTGGTATTGACTGTTTTACTTTTCCCAAATAACGTCATACTATTCACATCAGTGGTGAAAAGGAAGAGGAAACTGGGTGTTCTATTGTGATGCTGAATACATTAATGTCAGGGTGAAAACAAGATGAACTTATGAAATAATAATTTGATTAGTGGATAGTATTAGTTTGTTGCGTGCCAAGTTTTATGTTTCGTAACAGTAGATTATATATTTCTTTGGGGTGGCTGTGGCTCAGTTGGTAGAGCGTTGGTCGTCCAAGGACCAAAGGGTCGGCTCCCAGAAGGGCCTGGCAGTGCCCTGCATGGCCACAGCCGCCTACTGGTATATGAGAGTATGTGTTAATGGGTGAATGTAAGGTTTTGTTTAAGTACTTTGGGGACCATAAAAGTGTGGGAAAGCACTAAAGTACTGATCAAGATAAAAACACTCAGCAAAGTAGAGAAAATATCTCACTTTTCACTTGATCTAATACTTGAAGATCAAGTCATAGACATGGACTAGCATTGTTATGTTTGTCCACGTCCAAAATCTTACTCAAGTTTTAATATTTAAGTATAGGTGAAAAAAAAACAAACCAGAAGTACATTTGCAATTGTACCTAATTCAGAAAATCCAAAAGCAGAATTACTATTTATGAGTGATATACCTGTATGACTTCTGAATAATAATGGCATTTATTAAGTAAGTGTCCTAGTTATAAAGAAATGTAGGAGTTCTGTCTGGTTGGTTGTACAGTCCACACAGAACACAGATTATTAATTAACTAATTAATTCAAAGAACATTTAAATAAATACACTGTTTACAGCTGCTCTTAAACACTCACTTACCTGAGACATGGTGGTAGGTGTGCACAGATTACTAAATGTGCTGATGAAGCTGCTGTAGTCGATACTGTGGACTCAGATCAAGATTGAAGTCATGTGAAGACATCCAATCCATTCTTTTTTTTTTCCTTAAACAAACTCTGAGTAGGCAGCAGCTATTAGGCTAATGCAGTCCTCACTTATTGCTCAACACGGGAGTCATTTGGCAAACCAGAGGGGTAATCTGGCAGATTAAACCCATTTTAAAAGTGACGCGATGGCTGTTTAGGGAGGGTTGCAAACTACTGATGGCAATCAGCTGTCAACAATGATGTCTTGATGGCTCCCTCGACTGCTTTTTAGATGCAATGATAACGTTAGCAATTACCAGTAAAAGACAGTAACATTTCAGTCAAAACTCAGGTCTTTGTTTAAGTGTACATTTGTGCCATTTGCCTGAGACTGGCCCACTTTGTCAGCCCATGATGCATTACCAGCATGTGGAATTATTCATTTATTCATACAAGTTGCAAATTAGGTGAGGTGCACACATTGGCAGCAATGTGGGCGAGTTAGACTCATAAATGGCTCTCAAAGTCAGGCTATCCTTATCCAAACCTCTGCTATTTCAACAGCAGAGCAATTAGTGTCTGAAATAGAAAAGGTGTGGGCTGTTTGGGACTACAGCCTCTTGTAAGGCATTATAAAGCTCATTTTTTATGCTACAGCATTGTAACACTGTGTGTGGCATACTCTGTACTCCTGGATCCTGCGTTTAGACTCGTCCAGCTGGTGCTGCAAATCCCAGACGATTTCTTTGTACTTGGTGTAGCGCTGCTCTACCAGCTCTCTTTGCCGCTGTGACTCCTGGAGGCACAAAAGGGAGACCGTCGTAAACCAAGCACAAATGAGTTAGTGGAGAGTAGAACAGAACAAGCACCTAAAGTACATGTAGGAACATTATTAATTAGATGAACACACTAACACTGGCCTTCACCAAAGCCTTACAAGGCATCCTGTTGTGATTTCCTGTGCATTTACTTTCTGCTTAATTGACACCATAGGAAGTTTCTTAGCTTTTGCAGCATTCGAGGGCATTTCATTTTATCATCACCTTTCAAGCTAAACTGAACCAAGTGCAACCCACCTCTAAATCCTTGAAGTTCTCCATCAAACACTGTTTCTCTGGAATTGACTCTAAGTGGTCCAGGGCTAGTCTTGTGTTCTGGCACCAACACATACACAAAAACACAAACATACAAGCAATTAATTAACCTTTAAGTGAACTTTTTGTTGCGTGTCAAACACACGTCATCTATTAGCTCAGAGTAGGCGATAGAGACTAAACCTTCTTTCACATCGTGTCACAGTAGGGGTTTATATCAGTAAAGCCAGCTATGAAATAGTGTGAAATAACTGTACTCTATTTTATCACATTGGATTATTTTCTTTTACAGCAAAATTTCATAAAAAAATAGCTGCCTCATATGAGACAGCACTAGAGTAAAATAAATACCAACAGTAGTAGCACGAACTGAGAACAATAACAGCCAAAATAAAATGAGTGGAAAATGTCTGGTCATGTGATTCAAACTGCAATACAAATGAGACCAGTGTTTTCAAGTGTTACTGGTTTTAATGTGCTAAGCAGCTGGGCTTGTCCAAATAACACGACCAAGTGAGAAAACTGGATCTGCAACATGGAACCATGTGAGATCCCACAGTAGCAACAGTATTGTCCAATCTCTAGTAGATCTACTATCACCACCACAACACTCAGCTGCCCTACAAACATGTCTGTGTGGAGAAAGATTGAACAGAGTTGTCAATACATCTGCTAAAGTTCTAGGTTATAAAATATTTTAGATATCGTCTTTTGTCACTGGTCAGAACAGGAAGCAGAGGATGACATGACAGCGCAGTGATGCCACGAATACTGTTAAAATGTAAATGTCTAAAGGAAATAAAACACGTAGAGAAAACACTATTATGAATATGGACAGTCCAAGCATGCGGTACTACAAAGTAAACCCTAAACACCATATCCCAAATCCCTTAATATCGACCCTTCCCCTCAAGTCTTCCTCCTCATTCAAGAGCACCTCCCTCTTCAGACCACAGAAAAGATGAAAGAAGAGATGTAAGGAAGGAGGAATCGATGAAACACGCATTAGTGAAATGAGACGTTCTGACTAGTCAAGGGTCATCGGAACAGATGATTACTGATGACGGCTGCACAGCTGGATGTGGTGTGTGTGGGTTTTAAGGGTCTACTCATGTCTTTGTATTAGCACCGATAATGGGATGTACTGTCTAAATAATAGTGACGCTGTTTGCACCGTAATGTTTTATTTATGTCTCCCCACATGATGAGACAGACTGGGAAATGTTAGGCATTAGAAACTGAACTACCAACTTTTATTAAGACTATGTACAGATCAGTCAAAATGGTTGAATATTTAAATGTGTTTTACTGCCCAGACTTTAAATGTGCACTGTTACCCCCCAGTGGCAGCCACTGGTTCAGGAAACGTCACTACACACAGGTCGATGCTCATCTATACTATTTGAGTACAGCCTTTTCCCTGGCTTCTATTGTCTTCACAGCTGCTGTGGTATGAATTAATGTGCTCATTTGTCGAGCCGTGTCGTAGCCAACATGATGTCATAGTGCCGAGTCAATTCAACAGCTAATTGAGGCCTTTTGTTGTGAAACACTTTGCACAATCTTTGAATAAGTAACTACTTTAGCTCCACTTAATTCTATTCATCCTTTCAATGTATGTTTCAATACACTCTCCATTTCCTTTCAGATCGAGCATTTCGGCATCAAAAGAAGTGGTTGTGACGCGGCGTCACACTGACAGACATACAAGACTCTGTGGATGATCCCCACAGCCCGGACTGAGAGGAAGAGAAGAGTCGATTCATCCAACCACTGTGCTAAGCAGGAATTATTTGACTTGATGGCGGTCCAAGGCGATCCCTCTTCTTTCTCTTGACAGGTAATTGAAGTCTGAAGTGACCAAGCGTGCCACATAATAGTGATGGATGGACAGAAGGCATCAGACAGCTGCTTTTGTTTGTTTGTTTTTGTTTTTCAATAGCCTGTAAAAAGTGCCCTGGTCAATATATCCTTTCAGTGGTGCTAAGTAATTTCAGTGTGACATCTAATAGCTGATTAAGGACGTTAGAGGTGGACATTAACAGTGTGGACGTTGAGGTCAATATTGTATTGTCAGTACAGCTTGGTTCTTAACCCCATCAGCAAGACTTATGATGATTAACAGAACTGTGAGCCTTGACTAAAGCTATCATTTCCAAACCTATGGTGGCTGCGATGGGTTACTAAAAATATACAAACCTGGGTCAACCTGCCTACACTCTGTTGAAAGTAACTAGCTATATGTACCAGTGTTATCAAATTGGATTACAATGTGAAGGTAAAAGTGTAATTCATAAAATCTGTAAATTACAGTTACTAATAAAAATGTTGGGGGTTACAGTTGAATGTTATTACTTTGGAGTAAAAGCTTGCATGTACATTATAAGATTCATTCTGTTGCTTTGAATCTTTTCTACAGGAACGCCTTGTTTTGGCAGCATCCTGGACAATGCGGGTCAGCAAAGCCAGTTGGGACAAATTTGAATGCAGCACCATGAAGGGTAGGATAGTTTCCAATGAGCTGTCTCTACATCCGTACAGACTCTGTTCATTTGGGTGTTGTTTTGATTGGCTCTCTTTGAATATGATTTCATCCTCCAATCAAATCAATGCAAATTAGCCCAAGCAATGGGAGTCTGTAATACACGGCTGCAATTAACTGACCACACCACCACACTGAACATACACACCTCACAGGCAACAGTTCACTTCTGAAATCATACAAATTATTTAAAATCACCATACTTTTAATCAGTGTTTGAGTATAATCAGTGACATTTAACCTGTCTGATTTAAATTTAACTTTTAGGAATTTTCATTTTTATTGTCCATTAGGTAGAAAATAATCCAATGTAAAAATGTTTTATTATTTTAATGAAGTAAAGTACCTTATTAATGATTACATTTCCGCAGGGTAACTAGCGATCTGCATTAAATTCAATGTCAACAGTAATGTCCCAGAACTGCCCACATGGCTAAATTAAACCAGGAGTACTATTAGAAACTCAAGACAAAACATCCAGGTCTTTTGAAACTTTTTTTCAACTGAAAACACTAAAATCTCACCATTTCCAGATCCAAAACACGATCCTGTGAAGATAAAAAAAAAAAAACAACACCACATTATTTCCCTACATAGAAAAACTAAGAGAGACCAAACAGAAAAGATAGAACCTAATTAGATGGTATTCTATGTTTACAATAGAGTAGGTCCAAGTAAGTGTTCAGGATGGTGGACCAGCATAGGAACCTGGTGCATGTGTGTGGGAGAGCAGTGACAGAGGAGAGGAATAGTGTTCCAACTGTAAATGGGTAACAAGGGAAGGGAACACAGGGGGCCAGGCAAAGTCTAGCACACAACAGGCTTTTTATCTCACACACACCACTCCGGCTGCTCATCCTGCTCTGACTGATGTTCTCTCTCTAACGATGCATAAGTGATGCTATGCCTCTTATCTGCCACTCAAACACACACCTGCCCACCGGCTGCCTCTCCCACACTTCATGCAAAGTGACGATGATTTCTAACAAGGGTTCCGTCTCTCCCTCAGACCAAGCCCAGCTTTTTATTTTTTATTTATTTATTTTGTATAAACTCATCTATGTCCCTCATGCTATCTGTCTTTTCTCTCTGTATCTCTCTCACCTCATCCTTCATAATTAAAAGCTCGACTAGGTCTGAGAGGGCTGATTAATTGCACACGAGTTCTGGCAGGTGCCATCGCACAGCCACAGATGGGAACCCGGTATCCACACACACATACACACACTTGTAAAGACCCACTGTTCAGCAGACACTTGTGATGTGTGTGTGTGGGTGGGTGGGTGCGTGCGTATGTGTTTCAGTGTTTAATGGGGAGTAAAGGGCTGGTCAGACGCTGGGGGCCAGTCCACTCCAGACTAGGTGAGTTGGTGGTGTGCCAAGTGTAGATGCTGTGGTATTGAAAGACAGAGACAAGGCCTCTGGTGGCTTTTAAACTCCAAGGCCTCATGTCTGCAGTAATTAGCTACTTGTCCAAGCAAGGCTGTAAGGAGTCTGTCAGGCCCGGGGCTGTGTACTAATGTTTGTAGCACTGCACCACAGTAAGTCAGATGACTAAAGCCCAGCAGTTATTTTAAAACAAGCCAACAAAAAAAATGTAGTGTATAAACAAAAATAGTACCAGCTGTCTTTTTTTTCCCCTTATATTGTTGAAATGAGGCCAGCTGGATAGAAATCCACTGTTCAGAGTGCAGGTTAACAGATGAAAAAACGACAGGTAGAATTAGAAATGTACACACCCTCATCGTGGACATGAATGTCATGGCAGAACTGAGCTCTCGATTTCTTTCAGCTGTTCAAAATCAAGGTACAATATGAATCTTTAATGGAAAAAAGACAGGATTTGGTGTATGTTAGATTATTAATTCAGAGGTTCTGTCAGTGACCATGACTGACTACAGAGGGTACATTCTCAGTGGCAACATGAAAGAGGGTTGTTTGATGGCACTCATAGATTGACCATCATCTATTACAGAGACATCTTCGTCCAAGAGACTCAGTGTAGATCAGAAAAAAAAAAAACACTGAAGATCTGTACAAATCATGAATGGAGACATTTCTGAACAAACGGATTAGTTCAGACAATCTGAAAATGTGATCACAACATTTATCAGCAGAGTTGATGTATGTTAACCTCAGACATTTCCAAATGTACAAACACTTCTGAATAGTGTTTAAGACTTTCAGTCTCGAGGTAGTCTTCAGACTGTTACCATTATCAAATATTAGGTGTTGTAATAAAAATCCATATAGATATTATCAGTATGGAAAAAATTGTTAGGAGATACAGCCACTTTGACAAGGTGTGGAAGAAAACCAAATTGGTTCAGATGACCAGAAACAACCCTGGGACCACAACGGCACCGTCCAGCAGTGAACTGCAGGCTGGAACATCAGTGGAACATCTGTTACTATGTACAGTTAATGGAGTTTCACGTCACCATGGACTGAGCTGTGCTGTCCAAGCTTGACCACATGGCCAAAAAATAAGAATAAGTCTGGATGAAAGTCTGTTGGTCACATGAGATAAAAGATAGTTGTATGGCCGCAGTGCCCAGAGCTATGCTTGGGGGAGTCGGTGTTAGGTATTTGACCCCAGGAAAACTTTTTCCTGTTTAAACATGTATGTTGTACAACCCTCTGCCCCAGGAAAAATAACAGTTTGAAGAAATCACTTAAAGCCCATGGCACTGCCATGACTCCTGTTCATAATGAGAGGATGTAAATACCTGTAACTGTATTCAACACTGACCTGAAGGCTCCTCATTTCTTCCTCCTTACTGCGACTCCTCTCCAGCAGCTCTGGAATGAGAAAAATTGCATAAGAAAACTTTTGTGTTGATAAAGGACACAGAGTATAAAACACATGTCAAAGTCATGTCAGCATAGTGGCATCAGAGTCAGCTGAGACATCTGATGAATCCGTTTACAATGAGACAAACGCTTTTTATGTTTTAAAAATGAATCTGTCATGCAGGTTTTTTTTCTTCATGTAGAACTGTGTGATTTATTCTCATATTATTTCATCAGTCCATATTTATGAGGTCAGTGCTGTGTATTTGACAAGTGCAGCAACGTGGACATGGACATCCACGTAGTATCAAAAATATTCAACTTTAAACTGTGTTGGTACCAGGATGAAGAGCGGAACAGACACTTACCACCAGCAGGACCTGCTGTGATTAGTTTTACCTGTTTCAATCAGTGAATAATGGAAAAGTGTGGTGGTTAAGTGATGAACGCTGCTCATCCCAGCATGAAACATTTTTTCCAAACACTGTTGGCTGCAAGTGGAATATTTTTACTAAACCAGAGGGAGGAAAGGCAAACACTGCCTACCTACTGCCTACCTACTTCTGTTTCTGACTGCAGCACTGAACTGTTTTCAATTACAATCCCTGGTTATTTCCTTAATGAAATCTTGATGTAGATAAATTACTCTGATTTTTTTTAGCAATTGAATTTTATTAAGGAAATGCCACAATATTTATGCAAGTTTAGCTCAGGTAAATGAACTGCTTTAATTGTTTTAACTAAATATTGACAAGACATTACTCAAAAAAGGAAAATCTGTTAATATAATATGCATTATGTGCTACAAGGAAAATGTAGAATTCTCCTAAGAACTAATGCTGCCTTGGGAGTTTCTGGACTGGTACTTATGAATTTTATTACAACCTCATCACAATCTGTGTTTATTGTCTTTATTTCCTGAGCAGATCGTCTAACAACCTGTAAAAGTCTTTCTAAACTTTTCACCCACTGTCACAGTTCAGTGTGTGATATTTAGCGACATCTAGTGGTGCATTAAGGCATGTTTTCAATAAAAAAAGACTAACAAAACACAAATAACAACTGGGCAGACAATTAAGTAAACCCAAAAAAGCTTAGCAAGCTGCTGGATTTGCTGAAAAGTTTTAGGAAACTTAATCTCACTACATTAAAATATCCCGTTTTAATTGGTGGAATTAAATTGGTGGAGACAGACAGGTAAACAAAGACATAATTATGCATGGCACTAGTGTACTGTTGCAAATGCCTCATGTCATTAGTGCATTTTCTTTGGTACTGCTCATTATACTCTATGTATTCATGCATGGATTTGTAAGTCTTATGTTGCTCTGTAATAATTTCGTAACAAGAGAATCACTGAGCAGTCACATTACCCATATTCAAAGCAGAGTCGATAAAATCTTAATTCCCATGCTTTCAGTTCAAATAAGCAAATCTTGTAGCTGTTGTGAAACACAGATTAGTCTTCCTTCTAATTACTGAAGAGTCCATATCTGTGCATTTGCCTGCAGTGAAGACAGACAGGGCTACTTCTGTCAAATGGCTGATTGGATGCAGAGATAGAGTGAACCGTACTTCCAGCCGGGGTCTGGAGATGAGGCTTCTTATGCATCATCAGATTGCTTATCAGAACGGTGCAGTGCTTTAGAGCTAACGCCTAAAAAACCTACAGTGAAATGATGTTTTCACGGGCCTTCTATCTCCCCGTCCATGCCCATCAGTCCCTCTGTGGCGTCCCTGTGTCTTTTAACACCCTTTTCTCTCTGTTAATGGAACCCAAATTAGGCCCATTTCCCTGTATTGTTCAGATGAAGCGCTACAAACAAGTTGTTCTTCCTCTGGCGGGTACAGCTCATTAGAAGAAATTCAGTCAAAGATGGACTCAGGACTGAAAAACAAGTCCATTTTCCAAAGAAGTCTCAAAGTTCACACACATTAAGAAGCTTTCTCAAACATCTGTAATCATAAACACACAGAGTTGTGTGTGTGTGTGTGTGTGTGTGTACATGTGTGTCTTATGTGTTGTTTATCCGCACACACACACACACAGACAGCCATTTTAACACACAAAAGTCATCAGGAACAGAGACACTTAAATAATACGAAGGCTTTGAATTTGTTATTCCTCTTAATGACGATGTGATTAGATGTAAATGAGGGGAAGGAAACAGCGAATGTGAGTCTAACGAGGCCGTCTGTTTTCAGATACAGAGCTGGTTACAGTAAAATCTCACACCTACAATTGTGGACCACCACTGAAATTTTTGTTTACTGTTTTTCATTTGATACAAGCTGCCTAAAAAAAGAACAGCTGGGAGTCAGTGTGATCAACATGAATGTGTGTGTGTTTTTTATACCTTTCTTTTCAGCGCTGAGTGAACGCAGCAGCTTCTCCTGTTGGTCGAGGCGCTGCAGGAGCGCAGCCTGTTCCGAGTCTCGGCTCCGCCTCAGGGCCTTCAGCTGATCCTTAGTCTGATGATGCTGCTTCCTCTGGTTCTGTTCTCTTTTGTTGCACTCCCGCACTTCCTCACACAGCCAGCGCAGCTTGGACTGTTCGATTCAATAAAAACAATCAATATGTTACTCAAAAAGGAGCCATTAGTAGTACTTATGCTGCAAATAAGCAAAGATACCTAAAATTGTTGATAGAACCATGAGAGGTAACGTGAAGATGTAACTGTATTGTTGCACAGATCTGTACTAGCTCTACTGAGAAGAACAATCCTAAGCCATCTTCATTCATGTGGAAGGACAAGTATTGCACTGTTAACACAACAGGAAATGGCAAACAAAAGCATGACTGAGGCTGTTCTCTAAGCCACTAGTCACTGTTCCACCAACAACACTGAAGGACAAAGAGCAGAAGTGATACAAATAGAAGTGTAACCGGAGTCTGTTGTCGGAAATAAATCGTAGCACAGGAATGAAGAATGATGCTGAATTTAACTTTTTTTTTTTTTACACTGTAAGTAAACTAGTGATGTTTATCTAAATTATAAAAGCCATGTGACCTCTGTGTGTGCGTATCCTGGGATTCACACAAAATCCAGAAAGAGCTGACTGCTGCAGTTTGTCATACTTATGTATTTTTGGTCAAAGAACAGACTAGCGAAAACGACAAGTTGATAGGACCAATATTTTGGGAGATATTAGTAATTTGAAATACAATAGCCTTATAATTATATTACTATGCCCAGAACACTTTGGAGGTGACTGCTGGACAAATGCGGTACAGCATGTAAGAATACACAACAGCATAAAAACTACCACATCTAGAACCCGTGGATCCCTACAGGTCAACGTGCTAGTGAGGTTACATTATGTTTGCCTTTCAGCGTCATTTTAATCAATTATGTCGAGCTTTTGCTTGACAGAGAACTTGATGTCATGACACATTAACCGAACACCGTTTTCTCTGCATTAATTCTGTGTTTCATCTTTTTGCTGTTAATTTAAAACCTAATCCTTTAAATGACAAAAGTGAAAGACTGGTGTGACTTTTTACAATAAAAGACTTAGATGGAAATTTAGTGGAGTTTTCATTTTGCAAGACTTGCATCATCAGTCTCAGCTGCACATTTATGCATCTCATGACATCTCACTGTAAAGTTGCCAAAGACAATCTTTATTTTGTCTCTGGCTTTAAGGGGAATTCTAGCTATATTGTTAAACCTATTTCAGTGGGGAGTCAGTAACAGAACATTCAGTGGCTACTTGGTTGAGTGGAGTGGAGCATTCTCAGAGTAATGATGTGTACACACATGTACAGAACAGTTCACAAATTGGGTTGATGAAGTTAACCACAACAACTCACTGGATAGTGCTTAAAATAAACCCAACCTGATAGCCAATTACACCTTGTGTGCCAGTGTTATGTCACTATAAATGCACATTACTTTGAAAGCAGTTTGACAGCAGATATACAGACGGGTGACAAATTAAAGGAAATGATGTTTGGAGCCGATATGCAGTAAAAATGAACAAACTTGGTGTCAAATTTGGGAATATCTCCAACACAAAACTTTGACTGTCAAATCAAATAAAGTAACTTTCAGTATTACTTTAACAATATTTATTGAGTTTTAACCCTCACAAAACAATGGAGGGATTATGGATGTTAGTAAATTAAATTGTTAGGAAGTTGTAATAAATTACTTAAATATCCAAATCTATAAATCAGTGAAAGGGTTTATATAATGTATGGTGTCCTTATTGGCACTTTCATTTAAAGGTGTATTCCATTATACATTAAAATATGAGTTTAACTAATGGAGAAATCACTGGTACACATTAAGTGACTAAGTATATAAATGATTATATGTGTGTATGTGTGAACTCTACAAACACACCACTGAAGGCTTCACATACTGGGGAAAATTACATGGTTGATAACATTGGACAGAAGGTTTTTTTTGTTTGTTTATTTCTTGGGGGGGGGGGGGCTTAGAGATTGGGTCAACTGGCCATGGCTAATAATTACTCTGTCTAGTCTGTCTGCATTCCACAATAATTTCAACACACATCAACCTTGGAAAAACACCGAGTGTAAAAGAGGAAGAGATTTCAGAGTTAAATAACCTCAGTAAAAGCAGAGGATTCTGTTAACTGTGGTGCCGTTCTGGAAATAAACATACTATGACTCAACATTTAAGGGTAGTGTCATTTACTAAAGTCCTTGCCCTTCTGATTATTATGGGAAGACGTGCGGCAGAGTATTTCATTAGTATCGCCGCTGCCTCTCACAGCACATAAGGGCTCACCTATGAAAAGAGGTTTCTTTAATAATAAATGATCTTATTCTGCAAGGGTATACTTCAATAGATGTGGGTTTTTATTAAAGGCTAGTACGGTGGTAAAAGCCTTTTAGATGACAGAAGAATAAACTAAGTTGTGCACTATCATTTTGATATGATTCTGATTTAATACTAGGTTGCGAGCTAATGGACTGAGCACCGTGTTCATGTGTATTGTGTCATATGCTAATGCTATGTTGTCTATTATGTAATTGATCATTTTACAGAAATCCTTGTTACGATGACAGCTCTACTGTATTTAAAGAGCGTACCTTTGTCTCTGCTATCCAGCGGTGAGGGTCTTTAACTAATCCAGGTTTCTGTGAGATCGCCTGTTTAAACAGAGCAGACAAATGCAAATGTGAGCTTCCCTGCAAGTCAAGAATCTGTTTTTAGAAAATTCAACCACACAGTGTGCAAATCTGGGAGATGTATTCAGATTGAACTTCAGAGGAGCTGCCAGTTTGTTTAGGTATCTGCATGACACCACAGGAGCTAAAGAATGGAAAATTTAAAAAAAAAAAAAAAAAACACACGCACATCAAAACTGCTGATGGACAAAGAACAGAAGAGGATGAAAAACAGAAGAAGTACATTCTGTCAAACCTTTAAGTTTGTTAAGAATGACTTCTGCCAACTTAAATTGGTGTGCTGCTGTATTTAACAGTTTATGATGTTACACACACTACACACACACCTACATACAGGGTGTGTGTGTGTGTGTCATGAAAATGAGCTCAGGGAGTATGTTCCCTCTTTCCTAGACAAGCTTGTCATCATCAGCAATACAAACTGACTGTCTGCCAACTCCTAATGACTGCTGACACACACAGACAAAACACACACACTTGGCCACACACACAGAGGAGGCAGAAAGGCACTCAGAAACACAGACAAACACAATCACATAAAACTAAATGGCACTTAGTCAAGTACACATCTCCACCAGTGTTCTGAAACTCTAGACGTGGGCCAGCTCCACGTGTGGATTATCCACTAAAGGTTAAAAGGTCGTTCTTTACTTCATTAACTACCGTACTACAGTACCCATGAGCCCTCATGAACAGAGGAACACATGAAAGACAGCACCTGAAAGGGAACTAGACATGTCTGGTCTAATTGTATCCAACTATTTTCATAGATCACAACGTCCTGCAGTTGCCAACCAGGTTGTTGTTTGTCATGTAATTTTTTAAGGCTTTGTTTGATGAGACTCATTTATATCAAGTGTGTTACCATGTCGACACATTTACCACTGTTTAAATGTTCTGTTAAAAAAGTGTCGACAGATATCAGACACTTCAATTTAATGACATTTCAGTGTTCTTGTTCAAATTTCAGTCTAAGTTTTAGCTCAAGTGTATTTTCCTATTCAGTCACTGCAGGTTAATGTAAAGTCGTGATGTAAGATGATTTTTTTTTTTTTTAAATGTTTATAGTTTACAGATTTGAGGCAGACAGTGGTGCAATTTCTGTTGTGTTTAAACCCCAAAAACTGCATAGCTGGATGTTACAGAGCTGTGCTCAGTTAAAAGCATCTCTCACTGTTCACACTGAATAAATAAATTAATTATTTTACATGGGGTCTAGGGGGAGTGACATGCATTTGGTGCCATTCAGGTTACTGCAGTTCTGGACAATTAAACACTGGCTTCACATTCCAGCCCTGGAGGTCACCGCTTGCTAAAAATGTGAAAATGAAAACCCCTTGTTAGAGCCAGATTTGAGTTTGACTGTTCTAGATTTCTGGTTAAGGGGATATGAACTCAGGTCCACACTCAAACATAGACAGTAATGTGCCTGAACAGTGGAGTCTGATTCCATCTGTATTAACATGTTCATGGAACAGAAGCTGAGGACAGTACCTGCACCCACTATAGGTTCATCCAGTTCTTATTTTCAGGTACCCGGTAATTATCATCCAATGAAGACATGATTAAAGCATCCTCTTTCAATAGTGAGAACCTCCAAAATCCTATACCCTTCATCATTTAGATATTCTAAACCAAGGGTGTTAAACATATAACCTGTAGGCCAAAAACTGGCCCGCCAAAGTGTCCAATCCGACCCAAGGGGTGTATTTGCAGGATTGCTGGATTTGAGGATATTAACAATGAAGGGTCTCAACATGATTTCAGTTTAGTGTTACAATCATAATAACCTATAAATAATGACAACTCCAAATTTTTCTTTTTGCTGAAGTGTAAAATGTAATTACATAAAAATGTTTACATTTACAAACTATCCTTTCAAAAAAATGTGAATAAGCTGAACAAATATGGACAAAATGAAATATCCTAAAGAGAAGTGTAATTTTACCAATATTCTGCCTGTTATTAAATGTTTTGTATATTTGTAGATCCATTACAATCTGTAAGTTGTAATGTACATGTGTAAATGATAAACTGAGGCAGAATATTGTTAAAATTGCACTTATTAGATATGAGGTACTGCAGTGTATGACAAAGAAAAATAAGTTGTTCATGTTGATCACTTTTTTTTAAAGGATAGTTTGTAGATGTAAACATTTTCATTATGTAATTTTAGTTTTTTCTCTAAATCATAGAGAATAATTTGGAGTTGACATTATTTATAGGTTATTACGCATGTTATTATTTTTCTGGTCTGGCCCATGTGGGATCGCATAAAACTACATACGCCCCCTGAACTGAAATGAGTTTGACACCCCTGTTCTAGACCCTTTAAGGACCTGCACACACACTCTGTTACAGAAAAGTGAGACACTCCTATGGAATATTAGAAGATGGAATGTAAATAATTTATTCCTTGTTCAACCTTTCCGCAAGACATTGTGCAAATCCAGTAAAAAGGAGGCATCCACGCTGGAAGAATGGAGAAGTCTGCTACAACATGAGTAAAAAAAGCCAAACAACACAACTTCATATGTAAACACTCATACACAGTCATGAACAGAGTTGAGAAAAAAGCCAGCGCTGCCTTTTTCCAAGTAAACCCTTGTGGCAAGGTGTTTACGCGTGATCAACAGATATGGAAAGCACACAGCGGGGTTTTTTTGGACCCTTTCTGTCCTTTGCCTTGGCAAACAACATCGTCATTGCACAGGTGTCAAACAACTTTTTCAAGCTGTCACTCAAACACAGATGCAAGCAAAATGAATTTCCCAAGATGTTGCCACGGCAGCTCAAAAAGAAATGGTGTACTGCTGTGCAGAGGTCCCCGTCTTTGGGAGTGTACAACCGCATGGCAGAGCGTGTGACTGCGTGGGAGGATAAAACAGGCTTCTACGCCTCACACTCGCTCTCTCTTTACACTTTCCTGAACCATCAAGGCAGCTCTGTGCGGTGGCAGACAAAAAGGAGGTGAAACTGTTGAAAAACCGAACAAGTAGGCTGGGAGTTAAAAGTGCTGTCTGTGGGGTTGAAGTAAAAGTAATGCCACTATTTTCTCAGCAACAGCAACGGTGGAATCCGAGTGTCTGCCCCAGCTAATTTAAATGTGTGACTGCCTGTTTATACGTCTGTTTCCGAATGCGAAAAACATGCGACTGTGTCTTTGGTTACACTTTGTTTGTTCCCCTCCCCCACTGAGAAAATGGGGAGGATTTAAGTTTTAGGAGAAAATAAGGCAGAAATACTGAGACTAACAGTAAAGGGGAAGGAGCAGTGTTTTCTGGAATGACATCAACACTATGGCATTTCACTTAATCTTAAAAAAAACTTTAATTTAAGAGGAGACAGGTGAGACTGGGGAAAGACAACCAAACATGACCAGTGTTCCAAAACTACAACTAGTCAAACTAACTTTGTTGTCAGTGTAAGTATAGACCTGTATGAAGTGTGGCGTACTCCCTGATTTCCACAGACAGTATGCTAGTGCACTTCTACTGGGAGGTTTTTCCTTTAACTTTCAGTGTTAAACTACCCTGTCCGACAACTTCTTGCATTAATGAGTCTCAAGAAGAGGAAGGAAGGAGGTTATCATGTGGTAAATTCAACCTAATACACCCTTTAACTGTTAATGATTCCCCTCATTAAGCTGATCACTACTCAGTTTGACTTCTTTTCAATATGACAGATTACAAATGGGACAAGGTGCTGGCTCACGTATCTGGGTGCAGACTGCTGGACCAGATTAGGAAATCCATATGAGCAGATAAGAGCTAGGTGGGTTCATTAGCCCCGAGCAGCAAAGGAAACCTGGCTTCATGCAGCAACAAGGACAGGATTTCTCATATCAGGACTCAGACACATAGAGAAAACACCTATTAAGAATTTTAGTGACTGAAACTCACTAAACCTATCTGATAAATGACATTTTAGGAGCATCAAGTGTGCTATCAGTCAAATTCCACTAATCAGCTCCTACTCGAACAAGTGGCATCCATCACCGTGGAAATATGCAAAATAGTACAAGTCTGACTAGTTAGAGTGGAAGGAAACTTGAAACACCTGCAAATAAGGATGTACCGATTACCGGTATAATAATAAACCACGGTAAAATTCCAGACGGTTAGTATTACCGATTCAAATTCTAATTATCATTAAAACCATGTTTAATTACCACACTTTGAAAAACTCACGGTGATACTGCTCTGTCTCACGGGCCCCTGGGGGAGACAGGGTGTTTTGATCTCACTTGTGACGGTTCTAGCGCAGGAGGGGCGCGGAGGAAGGGTGGGGAAAACACCTCAGTGGGAGGTTCTACTAGCCTCGAACTCAAACTGGCCAAATGGACTGTCTGGTCGGTGGAGGCTCTCCGAGGTGGATCATGGAGGTCGGTCGTTCTACGAATATCAATCTGGAGCTACACTCAACTATTGGTGATAGCTGGGGCGCCGTTAACGGGGACAAACATGACAAATTCCTGGGGCCCAGCATTCCTGGAGGGCCCATACAGCAGTGGAGTGGGCACAGAGAGTCAGAGGAATTGTAAAGCATCTTCACTTTCACTTAGCACCGCTCTGACAATCACTGACCACTTCACCCACCCCCCAGCCCCACCCCAATGTCAATATTGATACCAGTGTATTGATGTGATGTATGGCTGCAGTAGTCAAAAAATCAGGTTACAGCTCAAAATTGTACTTTGGTATCACTTAATGAATCGGAATCAATCAATTAATACTGGATCGAATCGATATTGGATCAAATCGAATCATAATTGATTGAGAACTTTATGACTCAAAATCAAATCGATAAGGGAAATTGGCCATGATACCCGGCCCTAATTGTGCATGTTATTTTTTTTCCAAAATAAAACTTGATTAAATTATTTCAGTGTATGTATAAGTACTTTTTGAACATTTTGAGCACATTTCAACAATACCGCAATAACAATAACAGTGATAACTTTGGTCACAATAACTGTGAAATGAAATTTTTTATATTGTTACATTTCTACCTGCAAGCATCGACTTTTATGTTTCTGCACAAGTTATATGTAAGTATATGCGTTTTCAACATTCAGACTGTTTAAGAAACTAGCAAACTAAAACTCATGTACTTGGAGAGCTATCAGAGCTAAACACAAAGTCAATATTAAATCAATCTTGGACCAATGGGATGCTTGTGTTTCTCTTTATCTGCTGGGTGTGGAAACAGCCACTTGATTGCTCACGTTACTCATTATCAGCTCATCAGCCAAACACTGATTGAAAAGGAAAAAAATAGGCTAAATGAATATAATGTTCTACATAAAATCAGAATACCTGGAGTTTGTCTTCGCCGTTTGGAGCCAGGCCCCGACAGGCTGCGTCCAGCTCCTCGCCCATGGATGTCAGGACTGCTTCTTGTTCTGCCTCCATCTGCAGAACCTTCTCCTCCAGCTTAATAAGCTGTGACTCAGAGACATGCCTCCGCTCACTTAACCTGACCTGTGGAGGTAGGGAGAGGGATGACAGGTCAAGCAGTGGATGAATGTAGGCAGCATGGTCTGATATGTTCAGTTCTGACACTTGGAACTTTAAAATACAGATTCAACAGATTACTGTTGATTGCTGCAGAACAGTTTTTTTGTTTGGTTTTTTTTTTATGTACATTTTATTGTTGTTTTTGAGAAAGACATAAGCCAAATACAAACAATAACAGAACAAACAGCAGGGGGTGAATCCAACATTCGAGTAACATTTAGTCCACATGTACATCAATATGCTCATATACCTATATTAATTTCTTCTCTGCGGTAAAGTTTGAGGATATGCCCCCTGTAGGGGCACACTGTGATTATACAAAATCAGGCCTTACAGTTGAAATATATGTGAACCATTTTAACCAATTTTCTGTTAAGATATCAATTTTACATCTCAGTTTAAATGTGATTCTCTCCACAACATATATACTGTAAACTGCATCAGTCCAGTCATTTATAGTAGGTATGTCTCTTTTCAGCCATTTTCTGGTCAGGGCCTTCTTACTTGCTACTAAGAGTAGTCTCAATACACATTTATCTCTCTTTGCACACTTGAGGTACATGGTTTTAAAGTCAAAACAACTTTAAAATGAAGAACTGCCTCCAGGAGGAAATGAACACATCTCCAAAATGGAGCCACAGAGGGACACTCCCAGAAGATGTGAAAGTGGTTGGCCATAGTACTGCAGAACAGTTTTGACAGTACCTTTGTTTATCACAAGATAATTTCCAGAAATTGTTACAGTTTGGTCAATAACAGACAGATAACCTTGGGCACTGGAGCGCTGTTCGGTTCCCTCAACACTGGCCCACACCATCAATAGCTACAGAGTCTATACCAGGACACGGTCAGTCGATATGTCCACAGCACAGGAACCAACCGATCAGTGCTGCCCAGGGACCGTGGATCATTATCCTGTCCCTGGATAATAAACCACCTATGTCACATTAATAAGAACTCCTTTTTCTCTATTCACCAAATTTCAAATCAATACATGGATCTCCTATAGAGTTCCTCCGACTTATCAGGGCCCTGTCAGATAAGTGAGCAGAGGTTCGATACTCCATCTGCTGTTGTAAAACACCTGAGCATGCACTGATAGAGCACCTTTAAAAATAGTGCTGATTTAGCGCCGCTTAACCTTTCAAACCATTCTGGGGTTTGTATGATCACATGACCTCGCAGATATCCAAGATCTATGATGCCAGGAAGGAAGGAAATGAAATGTCCCCAAAGGTTAACAACTATGTATTTTTGTTACTACTATTACTACTAATATGATAGAGGGAAAGAGTTAAAATGTACGTACAAATACCTTTGTGACTGCATTGTGTGGCTGTTTACGTGCACACAGCCCAATGCCCTGCTTCTCCATGTGTGCTATGTATCAAATAACGTAGCAAACTTAAAATGTGAAACCTGCAGAGTCAGTGAAGGGAACGCTGCCAAACACAGTCATATCTTTATAGCTCGTCTTTTCATGTAAAATGATTCTCATTTCCTTTAAATGTCCTTGGACTTTGTCTGTCACAATTAATTAGAATCAGCTCAAATACTGCAGAAGATCTACTGAGCAAAAAACGTATTTCACAATCACTACTAGGACATTGGACAGTCTGCATATATTGGAGGTCTCACATCATTCCATTAGATTAGTCACTTTTTGAAACAATAAGGCAAAGGCAGATAGGCTTACTTTGTCGTCCAGTTCTTGTTTGAGGAGCTGGTACTTTCTTTGGAGGAGTGTGTGTGCCTCGTCTTTTGTGCTCAGCTGCGATGCCAGCTTATCACACTCATCCTTCATCCTGTCCAACTTGATGCGCAGCACCCCACACAGCTCCTTGTCTGATGCTGCATCTGCCTGGTAGAGAGGGGTAAAGGCCACCGTGCACAAGCAACCATTTATTATAATAAAGACTGTGGGTAAATCTGCTCCAAAAATATCAACTCTAAACAATTTGCACTTTGTGTCGGTGTGATTTTGTTATACTTAAGTATACTGAAGTAGAGCAAAACAGATTATACATGTGCCACCACTGTTCATTGGATAATACTAACAGAATGCCAAACATACAGGTTGACATTATATAATTAGTTGTCAGTGGTTTTAATTAACATTAATCAGATACAGTGTTCATTAGAAGGTCTGGCATTACATTTACTGCAAAGAGCAAAGAATACATGAGTGCTGATTCCGAGTCAGAAATAAGGGCTGAAATTCTTAGCGACATATCTTAGTCCAGCTTTCAGCCTTAGACATTAGGTTTTAATCTACAACTATTTATTTACACATATTTCAAGATATAGTAAAGAGGACAGAAAAGCAATAACCGAGGACTGTGTGTGACAGAAGAGACACAAACAGAGAAAGGTGAAAAAAAAACCAAGTGCTAGAAGTGACTGAAGAGAAAAATAGATGGAAAATGGAAAATTAGAACTAGAAAGAGGAGCCGTAAGAGAGGGATTAAGACAGAGGAAGACAGTGAGAGGGGAGATAGAGTGGAGGAGAAATCAAGAGTGAGAGCACAAGGACAAAAAATACGAATATTTTAAGCTTTTTCTGACAGTTGACTGTATCAAAACTGCAATTTAGGCTTCTGGCTATGCTACATGAATATTGGGTGGGCTTCTTAGGGACATCTGCAGCACCCGTAGGCAAGTACTTAAAAACATTCCACCAAACGCCCTTGTCCTCACCGCACTCTGAAATGACACCATTACAATGAGCTATGTCAGATATTAATGCCATTTAGCACAGCTAATGGGCTAAACTCAACCATATCAGGAAGGACCATGCCCCTTAAGAAACAATGTACCCAAGAGGACTCATCTTTGGAGATACTGAACAGAGGGAGGGGGTGGTGGTGGTGGGGTACTGGGGAGGTAAGTGAAGTGGAGTCCCCTATCTCCAACGCTGCCTTGATGAGACTTTGGAGGTCTGATATCGGGGTTTTTAAATATTCACGCTCAGAGCTTTGGAATAGCCGTGAGGATCCACGGGGCACCACACACCATTAAGGGCTCAGCTATCCTCGGTTCACCCGTCCTCTGAGGACAGAGTCGGGGCCAATGAAGAAAAGTACTCTAAATGAGAATTTTGTCTGTGTCTCGCTGAGTCGGAAATATGCCAGATGTTTAGTAGCGGAGGCATGTTACCCTGTGCTGAATTCAAAGTGAGTGCCAATGATATTCTAAATGTCACTTAGAGAGCAGCACTCTATGATCCATGCCTTCTCTTTGGTTGGCTTATGACCTTGCAATCTCAAAAGACTTGACAAATTAAGCGAGTGTGAAACATCTGATATGTGAGCTACGAGTTGCGTGTGGAGGGCATTTAGGTATGTCTGAATACACAGATGGGTGACAAATTAAATGAAAAACCTGGAGGGAGTGGTCTCCTCCAGGCTGATGATACCCCCTATCCATAGAGCATGAGGCCTCACTGAATGGCTTGTTAAGTAGAAAAATGATGTCGATCATATGCCATGACCTTCACTGCCACCAGATCTCAGGCAAGCAGCAGCCATGACTGAAATACAGTGAAAAGAATACTGCTGCCATTTGAGGCTGACTCCAAAAGGTAAGACACTCCCATTCCCAACAGCAGAAATCTGCATATTTACAGCCCAATATTTTAGAACGTGGTGTAAAGTTAAGCAGGATTAAGAGAGTGGCTGGTGGTGGTGACAGGTGGTGGGTGCTATGATCAATGGTCCGCTGACAGGGGTGACCAGCCCATTCACATTAAAGATGAAATTTCACTGCTAATCAACATGACTTTTCCTGAGAAAGAACTCTACTAGCTGTAGAGGTTATACAATAAAACTGTGAAATGGAGATTTAATTATGTAAATGTTTCTTAAAATTTAATGGTAGCTAATCCCAATACTGTCTGTAACTGCAGTAACTATATTTGGAGCATTGTTCATTTTGTACTGCCATTATTTATACTAATTACTGTATTTATATAATACAGCATAATTATCAAATGCAACTTTATGTGTTAAAATCTAGAAAGTAGTTTAACTTTAGCTCCACATGCTTGTCCAAATATTGTCTTTTCTTGCTCCCAATCACCAAAATGACAACATCCAAAATACAAAATAAAACCTTTCAAAACCGTCATCTAAAATAACCATGAAGACCATCAACACCTTTGATTGACTTTGACTGGAACAGTGCTCACCAACACCGTCTTCTCAACACCTCATGAAGGAAAATCTTTTGGAGGAATATTGTTCGTTCTTCCATTAGAGAGAATCACTGTTTAGGTGGACTGAAGCTGTTCACATGCACATGGTAAGCCCAACCCCTCACCACAAGACACTTCATCTTGTTTTTCCTTTAATTTGTCATCTGCATTTATCCCCTTTGGAAAAACATATTAATCCGTACTTTCATACAGTGGCCTACCTTCACCTCCTTCATCTGTGCCTGGATTTCTTCCCGCTCATGTCGGCAGAGTTTGAGCATGTCCTGCACATCTCGGTCCTTCTTTGACCTGCTGTCCTCCATTATTGCTTTCATGTTGTCCAGTTCCTTCCGATGAACCTCCCTCTCGACCTGCAGCTGTTGCCCCAGCGCCGCCTTCTCCTCCTGTATTGCTTTAAGTTTGGCCTGTAATTCGGCAGCGCCCTTCTGCAGGTCTTTCCTGGAGCTCTCCTCCTCAGCTAACCGCTGGGATAGCTGAGCGTGGGACGAGGACATCTGCTTCAGGGCAGCCTGGAGCTCCACCTGTTTGTCTTCCTCTCGCTGATGATGACGGGCTTGGGTGTCAGCTCGTTCCTCCAGTCTTTGGTTCTCTTCCCTCAGTCTGGCCTGGATGGCGGCCTGATTCCGAGTCTCCTCCTCTAGGGCAGCTGAGGCCTCCCTTACCTAGGAGTTAAAGTGTTATTCAGAACCCAGTAAGAGCCATCTAATGCCTCTCTCTAACTAATGATCTGTTTTGCATATTGTTTAATTGAACAAGAGCATAAAGAGATCGCCACAAAACACAATCATTTGGGGAAGAGAATACAGATTTGGGAATAATTATTCAAATCACTGTGATACCAAGTAGAATTTTCTACTTCTTCCAGAATGACCATCTTCTCCACATCACACATTCCTCTTCCCTTAATAGTTATTGTGTTCTGCTTAAATGATGCACATAATAATGTCTCCATGGTTTTTGATGATCTAATGTAAAATTCAGTAATTTTACAATTTTCAGTATGTTATCTTTTTGAACAGAATTTTTACTTGGATAATTATTTATTAAATTCATTTTCTTTTAACCAGATTTTATCATCTCCATTATAAACAGAGGTTATTATTTAGCTGGTTTGATTTATTTGAAACAAAAATAGCAGTGTTGGAGGGTTGTTATTTTTTTTTTTTTTAAAGAAAAATCACAAGCGGTCTAATAAGTATTTCCGAAACTTTATAGATAATGGTTTCTGCAGGTCTCGTATCCAGTCACGCTGGCAATACAATTTGTTGTGCTTTTGGTAAGGTGAATACAGGACCAGAGTTTTTTTGGGGGATTTTTACAGCAGCTTTGTTTTCTGACTTCCCACATGACTCTAGTGTCATTAGACCCAGAGTTCCTTATTCGAGTGTTTTCATCCATGAGTTGCAGTAAGAAGGAAGCTTTAACCAAACACTAAATCTGATACATAAGTCTTCTGCTTGATATAGTATTCAAGACACTGTAAGGCCTAACATTCAGATTTGTGGATTTTAGACTTAGTTTAGGACTTGCACAAACCCTGATATATACTTAAAGTCTATGTTGACACAATGTTGACTCTGATAATGTCAAAAAATGCCCCAAAACTATAACATTATAGTGTCCAATAATATCAAAATAACAATGTATGGATTATGAGTATGTTAAAATCCTTCTGTATCCAGCAGACCAAAAAGATGTAAATGTCGGGGAAGAATAAAAAGATTTCAGAAATTACCAGATGCACATTGTTAAACTAACCCAAGGTAACCCAAGGCATGTAAGATTTTTAAAACACAGCTACTGACTCTCATTAGAGGAAGAAATTTCTATTTTTGGTTGTTCATCTCCACACCTCCCTGATTTCCTGCTCCAGTGACAACTGGCGCTGGCGGGTCTCGGACAGATCCACGTCCTTGCGATGGAGCTCTTCTTCGCGTTGGGCCAAGCGGCCTAGGATTTCAGCGAGCTCCCTGCGGGCCGCCTCAGTTTGCTGGATCAGCGCCTTCAGCTGGGCCTGAGAGCTGTCCTTTTCCCTGGCTGCCTGGAGGTGGTGGTTTGGGCGGGGGGGGGGGGGGGGGGGGGGGGTACAAGAACACCAGAGGGAAGGGTTGGGTGAGAGAAGGCAGAGGTAAGGGAAATGAAGAATGACAAAATGAAGAGGAAGCTTAAGATGGAGTACAAAGAAAAATGCTACCAATAATGAGAGCCAGAGAAAGAGTGACAGAGAGAGGGAGAGAGAAGGAAACATATGCAGTACCAGCTCTGGCACTGATAGGAAAATGTTAGCTCTCAGCTTCCTGATAAGGGACAATGGTCAGGTCTGTTCAAGGCAGATTGCTTCTAATACTCTGGCTTTGACTGGATTTTGCAAAGACTTTGCTGTAGCTCAGAACCTAATCATTTAATTGAGCACTTGATTCTCTCCCCTAATTCATTAAGGGGGCAGAAATGATTCTGTAATTAATTCACATCACGTGGAGCATGCCAGGTGGGAGTCCGTCTGCCTGTCGGTCTGCCTGTCTGTCTGAGGCCGAGGCTGCTGACTGAGTTTGAAGGTGACTCACTCAGTTCAAACACAATGAAAATCATTGGGAGGTGACTTTCAAGGTGATAACAACAGACAGACATTAATTTTTGAACCAAGCACTACCATAACAACAAACAGCGCAAAAATGTGTGGACTACTTTACACTTTGTTTCTACTATTGTAGAGTTCTTTGGGTTGATTAGAAATATCAATAAAAAGCTCCAGAGTATTTTTATAGATTACTTATATTGATGGTTTTAAAAAAGTATTTAGTCATTCCTTTGTGTTGCTCACAGGAGGACTGCATGTAGCATTCAATATGGATGAATGCATCCAGTTAAATGACTTTAAGGCACAGAGGATGCTTTTTATTCTTATTTATGTGCCCAGCTCAACTAAAAAAAAGTGTCCAGGTCAATTATACTACACATTTTCATAAATACTGCATATCAGGTAAGAGTATTTGGTTATTTTCTCTTACACATCTGTCATCTATCCTACTGTAAATCTATTCATTTCCTAATCCTTTCCTGTACAACATTGTGCATGCTTCTTTTCATTTTACTTTTATGAGCATGCTGTCAAAACTAAAAGTAGTCATAGGTAAACCAGACTTCACTGTTAAGCAAATGCAGCAAAGAGTCGGTTATTGCTAACAGTGCTGCCAGCCAGCCAGCTGCTAAACCAGCCAGAAGCAGCACTGCTATGCCGAACATTTCAGACAGAACAGCCGGAAGCCAACAAGTGATGTTGACTGGTGTTTGTGCCGCAGTTACCCACCGGTGCCGACAGCGTGCTGTAGTGAGATTTACCATGGTCTGGTACACTTCTGCTGGATTCTACTGCTGATGAGAGTGCTGTGCAGGCATGTGCAAATACAAAGAGCTGAAATTTTCTTCCCGATAAAAACACAGATGCAGTAGATTAGTACCTGAGATTAATTGGTATCATTACTACTGTGGATGCCGATCTAAACTAATTACATCAGCTTCGATGGTATAAAAATTCAGTTTGTTGATTATACAGTGCTAGTGTAAGTACATATTTTGTATTGTGTTTCACATTTTTCAGGTAGGTAGAAAAAAGTAGGAGACTACCCAGATAATTTATCTTAAACACAGAGGGACAGACTCCTAATTTTGATATATTACTATTAAATTGATTATAACATACACACAGACTCGATGTGAATGACTAATGTACAGCAAAATAATGTTTTTCCTTGTGCTTCTTACATGGTCTCTCTGTAAAATGAAGAATACCAGTGACAGTATTTTATGCCTTCGGTTCCCTGATGGACTTCCTTCAATGTGGAAGTATAGCTCATATTATAAAGATCAGAGGTTAATTAGCCACAACTGCAACTGAATGCCGTGGTGTCAAACCCTGTGTAATGAATGCACATGTCTCAACCCACCTGCGAGGCCTTGTCTGCATGGTATTGAGCCTGGGCTCTTTCGTCCTCCAGCTCCTTCTGCAGTCTCTTGCACTTTGCCCTCCATTGACGTACAGCCTCTTGGGCCCTGGTCTTTAGTTCATCTCTGCTCCTCTTGCTCTCCTGGAGTAATGCTTCCATCTCCTTCTTCTCTTCCTGCTCTTGGCTCTGAAAGGATGATTGAATGTATGAAGAATTTTTCTTTGCATCTCCATTATAATCTGTGTATTTTTAACGTGTTGGAACATGGATTGATGTTACAGGGTTTCTGCAGGTATCAGCAAATCTAATTTAATGCTTTTTGATGCCCTTTTTAATGCTACTTTAAACAAATTTAATGCCCATGTCCAACTGCAGATACAGTTTTCTATATACATGATGGTTTACCGTCGACAGGCTTTAACCAGGTTCTGAATAGTTCATCCTCCAATCACTTCTGCTGAAACTTGCCTTTCCCCATTTTTCCGGCATTTGCTAATATTCCCTCCGCTCTTTTGCCACAGTATGAGCACGCTCATAGCACATTGCATTCCAAGCATCCAGTGTTGTGACTTAGTGCACCAGCCATAAACAACAGCCAATTAAAGGTTCTGCCTGTCAGTCATCACGCTATACTTCCAAACAAAATTATTACATGTTTATATAATCAAAATAAATTGTGAAAAACAATGTTTTTTTCCCATCAAGTGTATTTAATCTTTTTAATACCTCTGGACATCAAATGTAATGTTTCTTAATGCCATTTAAGGCGTTAATTTTCACAAAATCTATTTAATGACTTTTAATGCTTTTTTAATGACCCACAGAAACCCTGTATTGATTTCAGGTTCAGGTTACTTTTATTTATACCCATAGGTCGATTTGTTTTGCAGTTGGATGAGGACATACTTATGACATTTCTCAAAGCATACTGACATGTAAACCAAGGCATGAGTTGCCTATAGACATGATCCAATATAAGTGCACCAAGTTAAAGGCCTCTAATAGGTTGGTCATTGTAATAACTTTTTCAGTTGTCAAATCAACATTTGCTCATTTTTTTTAACCTATAGCCTAATGTGAGGTAATAAACCTATTATAATTTGAATTTTAATAACAACTATGAGCCAATATTCTTGGTAGTTCTTCTCGGTTCAGCTGGACTGGTTTAGCTCTTTTGAAAATGTTTCGTCTCTTGGATAACATTCTTGTGGTTCAAACACATTCTATACATGAAATCACCTGGTATTAAAAATATCTTGATTAAAATTAAGTTACAATTAAACTGACACTCTGGCAATATTGTCATGGACCTTTTCCTATACTTATACACTTATACAGTAATACCTGTATTTCCCGCAACTGTTCAAGCATTCGGAGCTGCTGTTGCTCCCGCCGTGCCAAGTCTGAAGACAACTCCTGGTATAGAGAAAATATAAAAGGTCAAGGGCATGTGTGTTTGTGTGAGTGTTAATGCAGGGAATAAGACGGAGAGTCAGAAGAAAGGCAGACACAGGACTGTGAAAAAATGAACTGGGTATCCTAGACGCTAGGAAAAGGAAGAAAAAGGTAATGGAGGAAAGGATGAAGATATATTTTTTTTTCTTTTTTTTTCTTTTTTTTCAGAAAAGGTATGAGAGCAGGAAGATTAGAGATTTTAAGGAGAGATAAAAACTGATGGTATTGAAGGGAGCAAAGAGGACAGCTGCAAAGACAGAGAAATCATAAGAGATGACACTGTGTTTACATGCTGCTGACAATTGGATTATCTGCAAGACCGGTCTGAAAAAGTAGTCTGAAAGGAGACTTGCACTGGATTAACTTCATATCTACAGGAAAAAAAACAAAACACCATCACTTTGAAGTTTCAAGTTTGATTGAAGTAAAAAGTAAGGGCAAGTAAGGTTACCCTGGAACAATGTAGGTACTGTTATTGAATAAGACTGTCAGTTAAGAGTAATTAGTCACAGACTGGTTCGTCATAGACCTCTCAGACGCTGTATAAATTAAGCCACTGGGAAATTGAATCTTTCACCCTATTCTCCTCATTATACTTAATTTTTGCTCATTTACCGATAAAATGAAACATTTCCCGTGTCTATTTTGATTTAGACATAAAAACCATAAGAGACGCCCCAGGTGATACATGCAAACACCCACTTCATCTTTTAACACCTACTCGGCAATAGGGGAAGCGTGGGAGTTTAAACACATTTTCAGTGAAAGAAACATCAGAGACTGAGGAAAAGTGCCAATGCTTAAAGTGTAGCTATTTCTACTAACATTTTATTGATACAAACCTTAGCCTTGATTACCCCTACTTTTTTATGTCTTGTTACAGTGATAGAAGTGACACATTGCACCACTTTGAGAAGGATAAAGGACTGCTGGTTGACTTCTGATCTCCTATTCCAACTGTCACTTCATCTGACAATTTTAAGAGGATCAAATGGCATGGAGTTGGCGGAGGATGCAGCCACGGATGAGAGGCACCCGACAAACTGAAATAACCCTGTTCAGGGTGGAGGTGCCGACATGGTCAAAGTCAAAAGCATCTATGTGCTGTGCTTTCTTTGGTGTTCTTAGTGTTCCCCAGTAATTCTAGAGAACAGTAATTCCCAAAGTGTGGGTCGTGGGTTCCCTGGCAAGTTGTGATGGACCTGCAGGTGTGCTCCAAGAGGCTACTTATAATTTTCTGAGTTTGAAATTACCATAAACATTTATGATCATTAACATCTGCAAAAGCATGGGATTTAAATTACAAGCTAATGTCCATTTATCCCACTTTTTTTTTTTTTTTAATTGTCAGGAAGTGTAATATTGTTTCATGAATTTGTGAGAGTGTGCACTTTATTCTGTGTCATTAAATGCGTCAACCATACACAACAGGGAGTCCAACAGTGAGGGATTGTAAAAACTGCATCAAAACTTGACAGACTGAAAGATAAGTGAGAGTTGGTCCGATTCAAGGTTCAAATTATACAGTATTTTCTGTCTGTTGGGTTTGATGTTGTAAAAATCTATATTTGAGTGTTTTTATATCATTTCATTTTAAACAGCCAGGATACAGGTGTAACAATTCACTATTTGCACTCGAGGTCATAGATTTGTTGCTTTACAAACTGTGTATATGGATGGATTCTTAATTTCCTAATGCCTTATTGCAAGCCCACGTCCACTCAGATTCAGTTGACGTAAAAGAAATATATTGTTATCTTCCTAGCATATCAAAAAATAAAAGTATTGGGACACGCTGAATTCAGGTGATGGCCACAAAAAAAAAAGAAAAAGAGACGAATATCACAATATAGTTTTACATTGGGATAAATTTCATTGCGTTGGTTAATTTGGTTTAAAATGTTACCTTGGCTTCCAAAATGCCTCAAAGATGGTTTTTAATTTTTCTCAACACTAGTTTTGTTTTTTCATCCATTAGTATAATTTTAAATGTTCTACCTCTACATTTCTAAGATATTTTCCGTGCTCTAATTATAAATAATAATTTTCTACCACAACTAACCATCTAGGCTACTTTCTTCACGTCTCACTTAGGAAGACAAATCTCCCATTAAACTTTAAGGAAATATTGATGTTTATAAACTGTATGGACAGAAACATTGGGACACATCATGGATACAGCTGTAAGATGTCCTGTTCATACTGATTTGACATAAAGGATCAATATTAATAATCAATATGATATTCATGACAATATAAAACTATATTATATTTGTCATTACAGTTTTGTAGCCCAGACCCCTGTTAGAAAAGAAACACTTAAATTCATCGTGTCCCAATACTTTTGTCCATATAGTGTATGAGTTATACAACTATGCTATGAGGCTAACGATATAAGAAAATGCTTGATCTTCGTCTTAAGTGTTGATCAGAGTGGTGACTGAGTGGGGGGCTCGAGGGCTGCAAGACTCTTAAGCTTGGGAATAGCTGCATTATAGTACACCGCAAAGAATTCTACCCAGCAGCTCAACTAAAGCCATTATTAGTGCATGTGAGCATGCTGATAAGGGCACACACCTGCACCTCCAAGCTGAGTTGGACCTTCTCCTTCTCCCGGCACTCCAAAGCCCTTTTCAGTTCTTCAACTTCACTTAAGACCGAAGCCTTGCACAGCTGAACTCGCAGCTCTGCCACTTCTCTCTCCAGATCGGTGCGGTCTGCACACGTATACAAGCACGCGCGCACACACACACACACACACCCCGACATAATCAAATTGTAATTAGAATTGATTAGTGCAAGTAGACAAGGACAGTAGAACAAAGAGCTGGAGGACATATCCGTTAACAAAGACTCTGATACACATTTTGTGTTCTGTCTGGGATGAATTATCTATACACTAGGCCAGCACGATATGAAAAAAATCTGTAATGTGCAACAACACTGTAAATATTCAACTGAAAATATGGCTTGTGATCAATAAAAATTGAATTACTGATAAATTGTTTGTGTTTACAAGTCCAGTGTATTTCTGATTTTATAGGTACAGTGTTAATATAGATTGCAAATATTCACCCTTAAAGACCTACAATTAATTTTGGGGTGAACTCCAAATGATTTTTCCTTTACATTTAATCTTTCTTGAGTGGTTTATCACCATTTATTATATTATCCCCTGCATTATGCATTTTTTCATGAAACTCAGGTCTTAGCCCTTGAGGACCGAGAAATATTTGTCAGAAAGCTGCACTTTGGTATTCTTGACGTCCTATTTTTCCTCAGGATTTCATCTTTCCTGAGTGATTGATTACCATTCACTGGAATATTAACCTCTGTGTTTCCTTATTTAGCTTCCTGACCATGGAAATCCAAAGGTTACTCGAACAGAAAACATTAAAGCAGCAAGAGGCTTTTTCAGCAAAATATATCATTAACTGAAGATAAAAACAAGTATGTCTGAGTACTGCCATTTGTCACATGGATAATACTAGTGAATCAGTGTTTCTACGTTGACTACAAAGTCTCTGAATGTTCCAAATGAGACAAGATGCTTCTGAAATTAAGCATTCTGATGAGTTAGAGTTACTAAATATTTTACAGATAGAGGTGCTCAGGCCTTTGAGGATTAAATATAATAAATCATCCAAATGTTGTAGTCAATATACAAGTTACGGCTTATGCTATTTATCTATGGCATTTGGATACTTCATCATCAGGTCTCACACTCAGAACCTCAGAAAAATGGACGACTAAATCATTTTTTTTCCCCATTAAATTTCAGATAGTGCTTCATGATGTTGTCTGTCAGACAGGGTCCTTATAGGATTCTACAAGTTGAATTTAAGATTTTTTAAAACCTTTTTAAGACTACTTAGAACAAAATTTAATGCCTATTTCACAGCCTGTTTCATGGCGATTCTGGCAAAAATTTGTGACTCCTGGAACTTAGGAAAATGCATTGATTTATGCTGTGATTATGGGGCCATTATTGTAGCAATATTATTTGCAAATGCGTGTGGAGAGTTGAGTGTCCGCATCTCAATCTGTCTGTGTGCAGTCGGATTTGCAAATGTGTAAATGAATCTGTAAATGCGTGATGAGATTTGTGTGTCTGTACAACAATCTGCAAATGTGTAAAACAACTTGTGTGTGTGTAATCAGATTTGAAAAGTCAAAGTATTTTCACTACAAGACCCAGAAATACAGACAAATCATTGGTTACAAGTCAAGCGGCTTCTCCATTGGCTCTCTTTACACACGTGAATTTTGCTACACTTCTGCCGTGACAGATCCACAAATGCGCAGCGGGATTTGTCTGTAAAACCAGGGTTTGCGTGCCTGGGCTCAGGCTCACAGGCTCCCTCATTCCGGCTGCGTTCGGCTTTGCTTGTTCTTGTACCTGACGTGAGTTTACGTGAGTTGTGCTTGCAAGGTTCACCAACTGCCACTAAAAATCGAAGAAGAAGAAGATTAATCTTCTTCTTCTTCACAAGGTGGATTCCATGACCCTTTTAAAATGAACAGTGAAAGATCTTTTTCAGCACAACTCACGTAAACTCACGTCAGGTACAAGAACGAGCAAAGCCGAACGCAGCCAGAATGAGGGAGCCTGTGAGCCTGAGCCCAGGGCAGCCTGAGCCCAGGCACGCAAACCCTGGTTTTACAGACAAATCCCGCTGCGCATTTGTGGATCTCTCGCGGCAGAAGTGTAGCAAAATTCACGTGTGTAAAGAGAGCCAATCGAGACGCCGCTTGACTTGTAACCAATGATTTGTCTGTATTTCTGGGTCTTGTAGTGAAAATACTTTGACTTTTCAAATCTGATTACACACACACAAGTTGTTTTACACATTTGCAGATTGTTGTACAGACACACAAATCTCATCACGCATTTACAGATTCATTTACACATTTGCAAATCCGACTGCACACAGACAGATTGAGATGCGGACACTCAACTCTCCACACGCATTTGCAAATAATACTGCTACAATAATGGCCCCATATGTGATTCCCACTGTTCTGAGTTATTTCTCACCGGAGGCTACAAAGTTAGTGATGATTGGTTCCTAATTTCAATATAAATTGTTGGAACAGGTGGATCTGAGTAGACTAACGTTACTTTCTTTGCAGTTTGGACATTTCCCAGACACATTTAAACACAATACAGTGAAAAAGTTTATAGTAACATAACTTAAGAACCACCATATCAAATTCAATACCTTTTAAAGACTTTTTCAAGGTATTAAATGACGATTTAGAAATTCAAGACTTTTAAAACTTTTTAAGGCCCCACGGGAACCCTGATTACAGACTGCACTTCTACACTGTCCACCAGAGGTCACCAGCCCTGGCCCTTGAGGGCCAGTATCCTGCATGTTTTAGATGTTTCGCTCTTCCAGTACACCTGATGGTCATGATCAGGTTTCTGCAGAGCTTGATGATAGGCTTATCATTTGAATCAGGTGTGTTGGAAGAGGGAAACATCTAAAACATAGTAGATCTCGAGGACCAGGGTTGGTGACCCCTGCTGTGCACTATATAGTATAAATGAAGAGGAAGGAAAACATACTTTTAGAACTACATCAGAACTTGAAACATTTTCAGAAGAATATGTCGTTTTCAGCTTTTTCAATCTTTTTAAAGCCATCAGATGCTGTAAAATCAATATTATTATTATGAACACTAAATAACTAATATGTAAGTTTTGCAGGGCTTCTCCCCCTCTTCTGTTTGAGTCAAGCAAGTTCTGTGTCCCTTAGCACCATCTTTTCTTTAAAGTACTGAAATCTTCTCTGCCCTTCCTTTTATGAGCTTCCCTCACCTTCATAGTCCTAAAATCAGTTACCTGATCCCCCCGGTCCACTTCTTCCCTCCTCCCTCTCAATGTGGTTGCCATGTGGCTGTGCAATGGACTGAGACGTCTCCAGCCGGCCCCTCTGAAGCTCAGTCTTCCCCTTTCTCATCCTCAGCAGTTCCCCACGCATGTCCTCCACCTGGGGGTCATCAGCCATGTGGGTAAACACATTGAGAGAGACATCCTATTGTATGACATTTGGCAAAAACACAATGAAGTTTCCTTAGAAGGCTCTTCACAGTTTTTTTTCCCCCTCACAGGATTTACTCGCATCTGCATATATATATATACACAGTACAAACAAATATAAACAAACCTGCTGAACGAGGGACTCTCTGCTATCCTCTGACTGTTCCAGCAGTCTCCTTGCTCTATCCAGTTCTTGCTCCATCTAAGGAGAGCACAACAATAACACCATCAAGGCAATGCATAATGCACAGTTGTTTTGGAAATTAATGTGGTATAAACAAGAGGCTAGTGTGATGCATTGGAAACTACAAGATAAGCATCACCTGACTTAAGCTATAGTAGTGCAAAATTAGCTATGCAGCTCCTGGGGTCTACTGGGAGTTCCCGTTTTTAACGTAAATACAGTAATCTGAGCAGACACAAAATTAGGGAAGTGTTAGGCATGGGCTCTATTTAATTGTCAGACAAAATGTTTGGATGTATTAACTACCTTGGTGAAGACTTAAATGCAAACAACTCCAATTTTAATGGCATAAATGAAGCAATAACTTACGCAGCACACTTCAAACTGTAAATCATGAACAGATTATTTTCCCTTTACAATTAAAACTGAATTCATTCACCTTTGACTTATCTCGTTCAACTTTCAGTAGCCTGGCTGCCATGCTCTCCTCTCTGTCTAGGGCCTGGTGTCTGCCTGAAGACTACAAACACAAAGTCACACACAGGTCATTGAATGCATTACACAAAGGCCACACATATGAAAGTACAATAAGAATGCAAGATGAGAGATGCTATTGCGTCACAATATTTCCCTCCTCTCTCATCTTCTTGGAACAAGATAGAGGCATCATGGAGGATTTGTACAAGAGCTTAGATCCCACTCAATCCCACTCATTCTGAGCAGGCTGCGGTGATGAATTACCAGCTGCTAGCAATAACATCTACCCAAGTGACTCATCATCTATTTGATTCACATCACAGCGGGCCCATCAGTGGGGAATAAATGTGCCCTCTGCTCTCCCTCTTCTCCTGCTCTTTAGTAGTAAAAGAGATTATTTTCCTCTTCATTTCCTCATGCTTGTTTATTTACCCTTAATTTTTGGACAAATGCATTATTTCCCATCGCCCTGGGCCCTGCTGGTGTCCCATTAGGGCACTATGGAGGAGAGGCATGCAAATGAATTAGATGTTACTATCATTACACAGTGAGTTGAAAACTATTGCTGATGAAGGATTTCTGTGTAGATAAAGCTACACAGTGCCCCTCTGTGGACATATAATGAACTGCAGAAGGGTGACAAACTAAAGGGCAGGCTTACTTTATAGAAGTTTCTCCAAAACAAAGACATTAGAGGTTCAGTTTTTCAGAAAGTGAACCTAAGACCCTGCTGATGACTGTGTAACCTAAGTGATTAGTATGGACAGCAGCAAGGTAAAAGAGCATTATACAAAGTAATGTTTTCTCTACTGATTGTGGGCATCTGTTAAGTGCATCGAGCTATGTGAAAAGTCTACAACACTAAAGTACATCTAATGACAGTGTTCTCTCTGCTATTAATGCTTTTAGACAAATGCACACCAAAAAAAAAAAGAATGATTGGCACAAAATACAGCAAAGCAGCAATTGCTTACTTAGCAACCATTTTCCCTGCATCAAAGTAATTGCCTAGGTGTGCTTTATAGTCTCATAAAGCGCAATGAGAGGGCTAGGTGGCACAGGGGAAAATGCTGCTGTAAAAAACAACAAAGAGCAACAGCACAAACACAAGAGGGTTTTATAAGACATTGTGAATTAGCAAGTCCGGTGAAAACTGGACATGTTTCAATGTAAGTGTACTGCATTTATTGGCCAGTTTGCCACAACATTTATGAAAGCATTTTAATTCCCTGTATATCATTAAGAAGCATATTAATTACAGGAGTTGTGAATTATTTTTGAAAGGATAGGTTCGCGTTTTTATTAAATGTATTGCAAAACAAAACTTGCATGCCTATAGATACAATTACTATTCCTCCAGCCAGGTTTAGCTGAACTTAATAATAGTTCAGTATTCTGACCTGGTATCTTTCCAAAAATACAGGAATGTTGTGTAAAATGCTACAGTAGGAATACTGCACTCACAGGCTGATGTTGCTTTTAAAACACATTTACATTAACTGACTGAGACTTAAGGACTCATATCAGCTTCAGTTAAAGCTTAGATGTTAAGACTACACATTGACTGTGGATTTTTACCCTTGCAACAGTTATTTACACTGACATTAGAACTACATTGGTTTACATCTGTTTGGTCAAGTCTTTTGTTTGTGAAAAATTACTAAATCACACTAATTACGGACATATAATTTTTTGGCATTATCTCAGTTCTATGTTTAGGGTAAAACCAGGATTTAACACTCAGTCTGTCACCTTTCTGCACCAAAACTGACAGCCCAAACTGTCTACAATACTTATGGCTGTCAAAATTATTACATAACCGCCTTCCTGCAATCATCTGTGCTGACTGCACTTATTTTACATAGCTGTGATAATTGTCTCCATTTTCTTGTATAACTGCTGGATGAAAGCGGCAGAGATGTTTTCACATCATTTTCAATGGTTTGAGCTTTGACTCTTGCAAAGGCACCTCATGGCGCTTAGCTTCTATTGATACCTATCATTATGAGTCATTTGTTTGTACATTTCAGTAACAGGCTTGGTATATTCATGTTATTTATGCAATGTGTAATTTTAGTTTACAAAGCTTTAAGGGCAAACAGACAAGCTGTACTGAATGTACCTATGTTCAATGCAAATTCATTCCTGCTCTTCTTCATTAGGTGTACTTTAGATGTATAAATAAATTATTCTCATGCTAGTGGGGAAAAAATGAGCAGAGAAAGATGATTACGTTGGTAACTGCAATTATGTGTATGATATATAATCAACTATAATGATAATATGGTTTACATTAAGAAATTATGAGAATGTAAATGAAATACATGCATAGCTAACTGGCATTGCTTATTTTTAGAGTTCTTTCATGTTCTTACTGTATCAGCCAAAATGCTTCCATAATAAATCCTTTTAATATCTTATTTTCCATTTGATTACTTTCACATTTTGAACTTTGGTGTTGTCTTTGAATGTGGAAGAACATCATAGGAGTGTCAACAAGGAGGTGTGAGACAGAAGGATCACAAACGTCACCTCCTGCAGCCCATCAGACATGGCTCCCCGTTGATCAGGCCGTCTCCCTCTCTCCATGCTCCTTTGTTCACTGGCCATCTCCCTCTCCAGCTCCTGCAGACGGCGCTCCACACGAGACGACACCTGCAGACAACGAAACAGATGACGCCTCAGGTCACGCAAACATCACGCAGAACAGGATTGGCATCAAGACATGATAAATGAGACAACAGGAAATTAAAAGAGAGGGTGATAAAAATATCTTTTACAAATTAAGTTCAAGGTGAGCAAATTCATTCTATAATCAGGAAATATCACATCCACATTAATACCTTTATCTTGTCACACCCATAGACAAGATAAAAAAAATATATTAAACATGTCATTTGGAGCAGCATATTCTTCCCTGTAGTGATGATTCAGAGAGGAGTCATGTCCCTGGAAATGATACTGAAATGTTTGCTAAAGTTAGACTTGAGTGAAGTTGTCTTTAAAACAGGAAATCGTTTGTCTGTAGACATTTTCTGCTTAGAAAACAAAAATATTTGCATATTCAGTGCTTTCTCTATGGTGCGGCTTTCATCCATCAATAACAGTGATGTGTGTACTTAAATTCCGAATGGCTCTGCTTTTCTTCTGACATCCACAGCTAGAAAGCACACTTAAAATACTGAGGGGGAAATAGCCAGCCACAACTCACTGAGTCCTGTCTCTGGGAGGCTGTCATGTGCTCTGTGAGGCTCTCCATTGCTCGCCTGGTGTCAATATCAGCCCTATAAAAAGACAGACAAATCCAGCAGACTGAAGATATTTACACAGCACAGTTCTCAGTCGTTTTGAAAAATCCCCTTCTAAGACATCAATAATCAAAATGCGAATGCATAATGTGACTCCACTAAAAATAATTATGCAGCTTCAGACATTGAAATATGGTAGAGGTTCAATTTGGTGTGGTCAGCAGCACTGAGGAGGGTGAGATTTTTTAATAACTTCAAAATGTCAAATTCTAATGCGTGTTGAGAGAAAGACATACCGCCTTTTGACTTTCTGGACTCTCAATTTATGTTTAACTTTTATCACTTTCTCCTCAAGGAGATTTCAAAAGTTCTAAAACACCTATTTTTATTCACAGCTTTATGGAATGGTTGCAAACATATGGTGAATATTGAAGTGTAAGATCAATATCTTGACAAAAAAAATGCTTCCCCTATTCAATTATGGTACTCTATGAAACAGAGATCACATAGGTTGCATTTGTGAGGTCCACAGAATTACCTCCCATCTGTGTTTCTACAACACTTTTCCTGGCCCTTGAAGGTAAGTGTCATGAGATCGGAGAAAGATGAAAAGAAGAACTCAAAAGGACCTATGGAAAACCCACCGAGGTGCTGAGAGAATCCATTTGCACTTCCACTAGACAGATGCTGTTACTGTGAAACTACAGTGTTTTGAAGATGGACTACAAAAACACATCTTGGATATTTTGCTGGTGCATTGTTATGTTGCTTGTTGCAAGATATAAACAGACTGCAGTAAAAATATGCCTTCATTATCATAGTTACAACAGAAATATACCTAAATATAGGACAAAGCAGTCGCGCTCATCCTCGTGTCCACTCATATTTGTCATGAGTCCTGATTCTGAATATCAAATTAAATGACTTAATCAAAAAATTTTATTATAAAACTATAAAATATATTTGACTACGTTATTTTAAATTTAGAAGTTAAAAAACATCCTCTGCTTCAACTTAAAACAGTTATATTTTGGTTTTATGAAGGCATCTGTGACTGAAGGAGTTGAATATCAATGATTGATACTGATACATCCAACTTTACCTTTTATATCTACTGCAGAGTCATGTCCATATTCAGATATAGTTTATAGTTCAGGATATATCATATTAGACAGTGGGTGCAAAGGATGAATAATATTCCACACTCTGTCATGTTGATCATTTGTTTTTGTGTCAAGTGTGGTTGGCTGATGTTTCTGCTGCGGCAGTGAATTGTAGGACAGTTTTCTCTCCTCTCCATTTATAATGAAGCACATCCTCTGTTAAAGCAGACACTAAAGCAGGGGTCACCAACCTTGGTCCTTGAGAGCTACTATCCTGCGTGTTTTAGGTGTGTCCCTCCTCCAACACACCTGATTCACATGATAAGGCTATCATCAAGCTCTGCAGAAGCCTGATAACGACCCGTCAGGTGTGCTGGAAGAGGAAAACATCTAAAACATGCAGGATAGTAGCTCTTGAGGACCAGGGTTAGTGACCCCTGCACTAAAGGAAACATTGAGGCTCCTTTTACTTTTGCATTTGTAGAATTCAGACAGCTTTCGTCATGGCTCATACCAAGAAAGCCGAGTGAAAAAATCTGGGTAATACCTGTTATCTATAGTCTCATTGGTTAATTCATAATCACTTAACCTGTGTTTAATTTTTATAGAAACTTAAACTTGTATTTGTACAACTATCAGTGGTGAGTAGGGATGGGTACCGAATTCTGCACTTTTATTGGTACCAACCAAATTCCATCAGTACTTCTTCGTATTGATTCACGTAAAGCAGGGGTCACCAACCCTGGTCGTCAAGAGCTACTATCCTGCATGTTTTAGATGTTTCCCTCTTCCAGCACACCTGATAGTCGTTATCAGGCTTCTGCAGAGCTTGATGATAGGCTTATCATTTGAATCAGGTGTGCTGGAAGAGGGAAACGTCTAAAACATGCAGGATAGTAGCTCTTGAGTCAAAAAGTACTACATTTCGGTACTTGAACGCATCCTCGCATTGTGTGCATCGGGGAGAGAGTGGAGGAGTGTCTGCCTGAGGTGACGACGGCAATATCTGTAATGCTAAATGTAAAGGCAACCACGGCAACACCTCAAACCTGAGGAAACACTTAGTCAAACATAATAAACACCTGAAGACTGAGGAATGTACAATATCAGAAAGGCCCAAAGGAGCACAGGCTATGACTCCTGCACCAGGCACCGTCACTGCACCTGCAGCAGGCGGCGACTTCTCACCTACAGTCAGCATCGCGGGAGAAGTGGCGTCAAAAAAAAAGTCAGTGTGGAGCAGGCTCAGCTCTGCCAAAAAAAGTAGATATGTTGGTGTTCCTGAAAAAGAACTGCTGAACGTGTGCAGCACTGTTCAAGCTAGAGGGAGTTTGTAATACTTAAGTTTGAAAAATGTTATATATATCATATTTATTTGTAAGTTGTTTGCCGTCCCCCACACACACTTTACTCAAGTTTTATGTTGTTCTGTTATTTCACTTGTGATGTTGAGAAATAAATATCCAGAATTCAGAAGTTTTTGCTTTTTTTTTAATAGACAAAATGACTTTAATCACCACACATACACACAAAAAGTACCAAAAACAGGTACCGTTGTATACCGGTACTGGTTCACAGGAACCAAGTATCGGTACCGTATCGGTTTAAATGTGAAAGGTACCCATCCTCAGTGGTGAGGCTGTTTAAGATTCTTAATGATATAATACACAGAAAAGCATCATCCTCTTAAAGAATAATATAGTATTTTGATGTGAAATAAGAGTAATGAAAAACTTTGCCCTTCCCATACCTATTCCTTCGGAGAATTTCTCTCTCCAGGTCATCCGTTAGTCTCTCCTGGTCACAGCGCAGATCCCTCAAAGATTGGTGCAAAGTGTGGATCTATACGTGACAGTCACAGAAGTTAGCAGAATACAAAACTCAAAATGTGAGAAAAGGAAAACACTGCCTTTGCAAAGATGTTCATCTTTTATAACCAGTGAGGAAGAGTAAAAAAATATATATCATAACTCCAAAACACAATGTCAGTCTCCAAATTACAGTCATTTAGATAATAATAAAGTTACGTTGAGGTAAGTGTGTGGAAGACTTGATAAGAGAGGTAAACCTGACATATACATTTTCAATTTTGATGAGCAACAAAATCACTGCTTGTACTGTTGCAGGTCTGCCACTATTACTTACATCTTCTTTCGACATACTGGTATCCTTGAAGTGAACGCTGGCAGACTGGGACCGCCTCCTCCTCCTTCCTGGCGTACTTCCATAGTCCCTCAGTGGAGAGGTGGGGAAAAAACGCTGGCCATCTGGACTCCCAAACATACATATGTTGTAAGGTTTTGTTTTGGATACAAGCATGCATATGATAAAAGGGGAGCCAAGTCTTTTGTTGGAGGGCCTTATGGGACAAATAAATAAACAAACACAAACCCTGCAAACATTTTTACATTTAACATTGCACAGAGGTCAGGACTTGATATAATTAAGTAAAGTAGCTAATTTTCTTTTAAATATTGTGTTAAGAGACACTACTGTTAAATGTCCGCATGCTCTATTTGGCATCTTCAACTACAGCACCACAATTCTCAGCAAAACCCTTTGTTTTTCTCTGTACCTGATCCTGAACAAACGTCCAGGTCACTGGTATGCAGAGGTGAGGCTGAAGCTGAGGCACTGCGAGTCCCATTGTGTCTGCTTCCCCTCTGTGCCTGCAGCTGACTGATTGACTCCTCGAGGCTTTCCCTGAGCTGGTACACAAAAATAGATGTGCAAATGATAGTTGCATGGCAAACAGTGTCATGGTGATTAGCAATGAAAATATAAGTGTAGAAAATAAAAAAAGGAACAACGTAAATACTCCAAAAAGGAAATAAAAATATCACACCTGTAAAGTGGAAACTCATAATATATGAAATTGTAAGAGAAAGAAAAATGAAGGTTACTGAAAAGTTTACTTTAAGACGACAATATTTATGTAACAATTTACTCCCATTGGTTTGAAATGTCACTAGAACTTTTACCAGTATACACTTGAAGATGTGGACATTTGAAAGCACTACGTATTGTCTTGCATGTTGATTGTATGGCAATTGTCAAAAGCCTGGCAGAAAATGACAATTTGTCTCTTTTTCAAGTAACTGTACGTAAAAAAGTAAATTAAGCTCAGGTTACTTTAAATGCAGCACGCATTTGTGTGAACCGTGGATCAAAACAAGGCCAGATGTGAATGAGAAAGATCAGCATCAAACCTGCATCTTTAAGGTGTGAATCTCCATTGGCCTCACGTTTCAGTTCAGATTCACCTGTCAACCTGTCAACAATTCTCGATGCACCACAGTGCATCCTTAATTTTCTATATTACTGCAGATGGCTACTATTTCATCAATTAATGTGAGCAGTGAGGTAAGTCTGAAACACCTTTTACTTAGAAAATCAGACAACAACAGTCTAAAACAAACAGATGAAACTTTTCACTGCCAATATCTGTGTGACCCACCCTATTACATTAACACTGCAAATAAATACATGCATAGAGTATATTAATCCTGCAGTATGTTACAACAAGACGTGAATATTTGTTCCCTCAAGATTTGATTACATTGTCCACACGTCTAATATACATCATAATCAAGTGAGAGAAGAGATCATCTGTCTCACCAGTGCCATGGTTTCAGCTTGATCATCTGTGTGCTCCCTGTACTGGCCCAGCATCTGATCTACTTTTGTCAAGTTTTTGCTTGTGCTCTGCCACAGAAAAGAAGAAAATCATTATTTAAAATGCAAGAGATGACAAGCAGTGAATCAACACAGGTTGTAAAAATGAAATACAATACATACAATAAATCTAAAGAATTTTAAAGGGGTCATGTTTAGCTAAACCCAGTTTTATTAATCTTTGGTACATTTATTTGTATATTTGGACCCTAAAGGTCAAAAAGTTTAAATTAGAACCCTCCAAGTGCTGCAAAGCTATCTTTATATACATTTTGGCAAAAATCGAGTGGATTTCTACAACCCGTTTTAATTCCTGCTAAATTTGTTACATCTATAACTAGTTATGTCACCACATTTGCACATATAAGGTCAAGACTTCCAACAAACATTTCTCTGAGTACACCATAATTGTTTGTCAGCAGCAGCAGTTGCAGTCCATACTGAAAATATGTCCAAACTTTGAACCAATTACCTAAAATGTTCAGTTGTTGGTTGAATGGGACAGAGCAGCACAGCCAACAACCTGGAGGGAGGGTGGGTGTGGGTGTGTGTGTGTGTGTGTGTGTGTGTGTGTGTGTGTGGGTGTGTGGGTGTGGGTGTGTGGGTGTGTGTGTGTGTGTGAAGTGGCTCATGTGCATTTAAAGGGCCAGCGCTCAAAACGACCTTTCTGGTGTCATTACTCAGAAATAGGGTTGAAGATGGACCTGTGGAGTTTAATGGGCTCTATGCACAGCCCCACTGCTTCCTGAACTTCAGGTGGCTCCTTTATTTCCTGTCCAATATATCATTATTGGACACACTGATTAATCCAGGTGTGCCTGCTAAGCTACTTCTTGTTGTGACAACTGATTAATTAGGCACACCTGGAAACAGGAAATAAAGGAGCCACCTGAAGTTCATCAAGTAGTGTGGCTGTGCATAGAGCCCATTAATGAAGAATTCAGACCCAAGCAGGGCATTTACAGTTTATATAGACCACAGGGAAATGTTTTAAAATGCATAATTCCATTTAAAGAAGCAAAATATCACTCCTTTAAGGTTTATTATGGGAGGTATAATTATGGGTGAATAGTAGTTTGGATTAGTACTTATAATTAGGGCTGTAAGAAAATATCAGTTCTGCAATATATCACGATATTTCATTTCACAATACTGTATCAATATTAAAAAGTACTATATCGATATTTTTAGGTATTTATTCAAATGCAGATATTGTGGAGGTTCATTTTAGTTTTTTGCTTTTCTTTTTGGTTTCTATTCTGTTTATTATTAATTAACACTCTTTTATTAAATAATGTTAGTTCCTTTGTTGGGATTGCACTAAAATAATGTTCTGATGTTAGTTCTGAACTAACAAACACAAAATTGGCTTTTTAATCCTTTCATGCATGAATTATGAGAACCTTAATCAAGATTTTTTTTTCCTGAGTGTTTTTATTCCTCTTTAGGCATGAAAAAACCAAACAAAAAAAAAAAAAAAACAATGCAATTGAAATTTTTTTATGGACCTATTTTTCATAGAGTTGCAAAAATGTCCACTCAGCTGGACACTATGTGTTTAATTTTTGAAGCAAAGAAACATGGCTTTACTGATATACTGTGTGAAAACTATGAAATAAAACATGTTTAATGCTGCTAATCTGATGGTTTCTCACATTTTAACATACTCTAATACCAGTTACTACTTATTTCATGGAGATAATATGCAAACAAACAAAAAAATCTGTAAAAAAGAAAATGATTAAAGTCTAATAGCAATTAGCAACTGATTTACACTCAAACATGTTACTTCAGATCAGGTTTATCAAGAACAGCAAAGTCACAGTAATGGTATGAATGTCAGTGTATGGGATGACGCATGTGTTCACTGTGTTTGCTGATATGGAACTAAAACAACAAAATCAATGAATATACAAGAGAACAGCTGGAGAATAACTGTCCACTGGAGTGACCACTATGCATGAAAGGGTTAGCAGTATCATGATATATCATGATATATCGTATCGTGATCCTAGTAGGGATGTCCAATCATATCAGCCCACCGATATCATCGGCCCGATATTGGCATAAAAATGTAATATCGGTGAATAACGTTATCGTTTTTTTCGCCTATCATTAAAACTGATAAAATAATGCCTTGATTTCGCCAGCATTTACCAACGCATAAATGAAGCATTGTTTGTGGCTGAAAGAAATGTGCAGTTTTCAAAATTGTACAGTAGAGTTGCCACACTGTAATAGACTCATGGAGGGAGGGAGAGAAAAAAAATAACTAGAAGCACTCGGAGAGCGCAGACCTCCGCCAAGGCTGATCAGTGGCCACCCCCGATCACCACCAAAATTTAATCATTTCTTCCTTATCCCATTTCCAACAAACCCAGAAAATTTAATCAAAATCTGTCCATAACTTTTTGAGTTATGTTGCACACTAACAGACAGACAAACAGACAAACAAACAAACAAACCCTGGCAAAAACATAACCTCCTTGGCGGAGGTAAATATGGCATTTTTTCCACAACTGAAGTTCAAGTATGTATTCTTTGCACAGACAGTGTTTACATTTTAAAAGCCTTGTTGCATTTGAGAACGCATCCAATGGGGCATCACAATAAAATTAGGCATGATGTGTTAATTCCATGACAGGAGATATGTGATGTTACCTAAAATTAGTTTAATATCCCACATATATCGGCAGCGGTATCGGCAGATATCGGAATCGGAAATTAAGCGTTGGACAATATCGGCGTATCGGTTTTTGGCAAAAAAAAAAAGCCAATATCGGACATCCCTTGAGCCTAGTATTGTGATTTGTATCGTATCGCCTGATTCTTGCCGATACACAGCCCTACTTGTAATGTTATAAATGTACATGTAAGCCTGTGCACATCACAAACTAATGTTCTGGACTTAGAGTTGGATGAAAACTGAGCATGTATCTGTGACAGAGCAGAGTACCTGTAAGGTGTTTGCCAGAGTGCTGATTTTCTCAGAGATGGTTGCCCCTCGGTCGTCAGTCGTACTTCCACTGACTCTACCCCGGTCACGGCTGGGTCTGCGGTGGGCTTCACGCCCCCGGGGCCTCGGACCCCGAGTCCTGTCATAGGAATCAGACTCACTGGTCGTATCCATAGCATAAGACGTCCAATAACTACGGAGTGGCTGAAAGCGGCTGAACGTCAAACCCTGATGATAAATAACCAATACTAGCTTGTTTCTCCCTCGGTGTCCACGCTAGCTTTGAACGCACCGTTAATCAGATTAAACCACAAACTCTGCGGGATCTGGAGTTTGACTACAATACCTATTTTAGTGATATGCAAACACAGGGACGTTGTCATCGTTAAACCAACGACTAACACAGATAAAAAGCTATCTTATCAGCAAAACACTAAAGTTACAGTCCAAACGGTACCCCTCTTCCCAGTCAATCACCGTGTCGGGCTGCATTGTTGTGGGTGATGCTCCCCCTGGCTAGCAACAAGTGGCAACTGGCAACTACCCTCTGTGAACATTAGCAAGCTAACCCAACGTTAGCCAACTTCTTATCCTACAGAAACGAGCAAAAATGCCGAAACACTGTATATGTCTAGCTGCTACAGGGTAAAAACTGTTAAGACCTATGCCTCAAAAGTTACAAATGAGCCTTCGTTTTGTCGCTCTGCTAACAGAAGAACAACTCTCAGCTTCACCGAGCTATGGCAACTTAAACTAGCCGCGTCTGAGCAGGAAAACAACGGGGCACGGCCGCTCCAAAGGATGCCGGGAAGTGTAGGCAAAGTACCATGAAGGAGTGTGGAAAGTCATTATGTGTGGACTACATTGTCCAACGGTAAGTTTTTCCGCCTGTGCTGCCGCTCTTCAGTTACAGAGTGTTTGAAAAGAAAAGAAAAGAAAAGAAAAGAAAAGACAAGAAAAGACAAGAAAAGAAAAGAAAAAAGTGATCGTTTGTCTTCCACAGAACTGATAAGAGTGGTTAAAAAACATGCTTTTTTATTGTTTTTGTGTTTAGATATGTTTATTAAATTTCAAATACAGAATACACACAGGTATTCAAACATAAAAAAATAAAATAAAATAAAATAAAAAATCAAACAAAACCCACTTAACGCTCCCAAACCCCTTGCTGTCACCAGATCTATATGCATATACAATATGGCACTGTAAACATAAATAAAGTCACATATCAAAGTGTTACATACAAATACATCTTGACTTGTTAAGAGCCTTATACATGCGTCATAGGATTGTCAAAGAAGTTTAAAAAAGATTTCCACACTTTATGAAACTTCTGTTCAGATCCACGTAATGTATATCGGATTTTTTCGACTTTAAGGTTGGAGATCACCTCTCTGACCCAGTGTCCAACTGAGGGTGGGGCAGGTTCCTTCCACCATGTAAGAAGCTAATTATTTTTGTATTATTCTTTTAACTCATAAGGACCCAGTGTGACTTTTGTGGCAGTTTCCAAATGAATTTTTCTCACTATTTAACCTTTCCTAAGTGATTTATCAACATGTATTATAATATTACCCTCTGAATTTAATATTTTTTCTAGTGAAGATCATCTATTTTCCTATGTTTAATTAACTGATCCTGAAGATGTTCATAAAAGCTCAGAGTAAAATCAAAGGTTACTGTATCAAAACAGAAAAAAACTGAAGAAAAGGTGACTTTTTCTATAAAATATAGCATTAACTGCACATAAACTAAATGTGTCCATTCACTGTCATTGATCCAACTCCATGGGTTTTACTGGTGAATCAATGTTGTAGAAGATGACGGAGCCTCTGAAAGTCCAAATGGGTCATATCTGATAACCATGAAAAGATGACAAAGTGCATTTCACACCAGTTATTTACATGTCTTGATAGGGTTAGTGAATCAGCAGTTTAGATCAGTAAATACTTTTGGTCAACGGTGGATGTTTTGGTCTTTATGGGTTAATTATGATTTTTTTTTATTTTTTTTTTATTGTCACTCTTTTGGCTATTTTCTAATTGTTTGTGCTTATTTATCCTTTATAAGAGTTTTTGCCTCACCTGCACAATTCATTTAATTTTGATCTTTATTTTTCCACTTTTTATTTATTTTTCTTTTTTTATTGTGCAAATAAAATAATACAATTGCCAGTTTTAATGAAACCCAGTTCCCATCTTACAAAAAATATGACTTTAAAGACTTTCTAGAGTATGTCACTACCATACCACCTTGAGTCCACCCACCCCTCAGTCTGAAGACCACCTCCAAAACCCACCGCAGAGCTGCAGCTGTCCGTCCCATAACATCCACACCTTCTGAGTGTCAGAAACTCCACGGGCCCCGCAGAACAACGTGTGCGCACACTCCCTGTCCCGTCGTCACCTGAGGACCACAGTACAATAACCCAGGCAAACATGACCTACCAGATATTTATTGACTCTGCTTAGGTATTTGTGGACACCGAGAGGACTGTCAGGTGGGTCAAAAACACCAAGTCACGCCGGGGGATATTTTCCACCGTCACTGACAGCACACGGCGGCGCAGGCATGCAGGTGGTAACGTGCGCCTGGTTTGCGCTCGTCACTGTGCGCCTGATCCGCAGCGCCGCGTCGGAGGCTGCGTCCTGTCCCCCGTCCTGCGACTGCACTGAGTGGAAGGCTCACACCATCTCCTGCGCTGACATTGATATTCTCCCCAGGTTCCCAGCAAGCACGGAGACGCTGTAAGTAGGCGTACAAAAGGCACATGTAAAAGTAATTTTTCTGTTTTTCATGCATTTTGAATGTGCTCTTAACCCCAAGGAAAAATCATTATAATATCATGAATATTCCTTCAAAGTGTTCCCACAGGGAGTTGGAAGCTGCCTGCGGTGTTAAGTAGTTATTTCAGTTCAAGGGATTTTGTCTTTCATAGTATTAGTAATGGCTCAAGCTGTCAATGTCACCTTTGTTCTGCATTTGATTGGAAAGATACTGTCATTTTCACAGTTCTTTTATTTATAATAGTTAAATATAGCTCAAATGAATAATTATTTGTCTTTTAAAATCAACTATTAATCAATATTTCAAAACTTATGTCTTATCCATTTACATCCTGAACAGGAGGAGAAATCAACACAAATATCTAGAAGATAAAAACAAATGATTTAGTCTGTTTTTTCTTGCTTTATTATTAATCATCAACTGTTTTATTAAATTCACATGTGCACATGTGCAAGTTTACTATAAAATATCTGGCAATTAATAAAACCAGTGATTCATCTGCAATTTATAGTTAAAGGCTTCTCAGTATTTAATAAAAGGACCGTTTTGTTTTGGATATTGTTACCAATGGGTAACTGTTTAAAGTCACACTAACAGTTGATATGTGTTGGATCTGTCTCATCACAAGGGAAGCATGGAACCGAATGATGTAACAGCCTATGTCAGGGTCACCTCTGGGGCTTTTGCGCTTCTTAAATTGCTGGAGCACAGGCGAAAATTATGCAACAGTGAGCGACAAGTTTGCAACGGCCTTGAGTGATGGAAACACATGCCCTTCAGAGAGATGTGGCAGATGTGGAAACAGAAGTGGAAGAGTTAGAAAGGGTGTTTCCATTTAAATCAACATTCTTTGATGATAAATCAGATGGTCCTGTTGCACTCTACAACGCTAGATGAGTTTTATGTGGAAATAACCAAGTTGGTGTTCTGTGCTCTCTTATATTTAAAACTGTATTTTTGCTTGACATTGCAGTTGCTAAATCAGTCCTCATATTTCACATTGTGGACAAAGAACTGGAAAGTGCAAAGTCATATTTTAAGATAATGCGCTCTACTGACTATGCTCTAAAACATGGGTGTCAAAGTCATTTTAGTTCAGGGGCCACATTCAGCCAAATTTGGTCTGAAGTTGGCCGGACCAGTAAAATAATAACATAATAATATATAAATAATGTCAACTCCAAACTTTCCGGACATGATGAAAATGTTTACACCTACAAACTATCCTCTAAAACAATGTGAATAACATGAGCAACCTGAAATTTCTTAAGAAAAATAAGTGCAATTTTAACAATATTATGCTTCAGTTTATCATTTACACATTTTTATAACAACTTACAGATCACAGTGGACTGACAAATACACAAAAACATTTAGAATATTGGTAAAATTGCACTTCTCCTAAGACATTTCAGGTTGTTTATATTTGTTCAGGTTATTCACATTTTTTGTGGAATGATAGTTAGTTTTAGTGTAAATACAGGAAAATTACATAAAAATGTTTGCATTTTGTGGTGGAAAAATCTGTCAGTAGAGAACACAAAAGTCAAAGCTGGTCTTACATGTGAGTTTATTCACCCTTTGCAAGAAGGACCGCTCTCTAACAAAAGCATAAGGCTAAAATGTAGGAGGAAAAGGGGTAAGAAGGAGCACAGGCACGGAGGTTTTATAGACACAAGATATGGGATAGATAGATAGATAGATAGATAGATAGATAGATAGATAGATAGATAGATAGATAGATAGATAGATAGATAGATAGATAGATAGATAGATAGATAGATAGATAGATAGATAGATAGATAGATAGATAGATAGATAGATAGATAGAGAGAGAGAGAGAGAGAGAGAGACAGACAGACAGACAGACAGACAGACAGACAGACAGAGACAGACAGACAGACAGACAGACAGATACTTTATTAATCCCGAGGGAAATTCAAGTATTCAGCAGCTTTGCATACAGCACAAGAAGACAAAACAGACCAAAACAGGTGGATTAGTAACCAGGTTGACTTTAAGGTTAGTATATTCAGTATACTAAAAAAAAAAACTTGCTAAAGAACTTCCTCTAAAAAAACAATGATGATGATGACAGAAATGATTCTTATAGAAATGACGGCTAAGTTAAAGTCAGCTGACAAGTGGTCAAAACATCATGGAGCCATCATGAGATAGACAGGAGACACTCAGGGTCCCTCTTCTATGAAAAGGGGGAGAACCACAAGATGTATGATGGGGGAACCTCTGGTCATGTGCGATGGCATGAGACAAAACACTCCATGTCCTTCTGCTGTACGATGGTCCAGGACTGTACTGTGACATTAGATATGGGTAGTGTAGGATGCTGTGTGCTTTGTGTCAGTGTGATCACTTAGAGAAAGAAGAGGTTTAAAGTAAGAGGCACACAAGTTATATAATGATATGAGTCTGTATAGTTAGATAGGAATTACACAAATGTCAGATATGAATGGCCTAAGTGACCTGGGTTTGACAGTTACATAAATGACTTTTTTTTGCCACTTCAATTTACAAAGATAAAAATTTGGAGTTGTCATATTTATAGGTTATTATGATAGTATTTTACTGATCTGACCCACTTGAGATTGAACTGGTCTGTATGTGGAACCTGAAATAAAATGATTGTTAATATCTGAACCCATAAAGACCCAGTACTGCTTTTGTGGCAGTTCCCAAATAAAATTTTCTCAATATTTAACCTTTCTTAAGTGATTTATCATCACTGATTATAATATTATCCTCCTTATTTTGTGTTTTTTCAGTGTAGATCATGTATTTTCCTATATTTGATTGACTGATCATGTAGAGGTTCATAAAAAGCTCAGATTAAAGGTAAGGGTTATTAAATCAGAAACGGAGAAAACTGAAAAAAAGTGACTTTTTCAGCAAAGATATCATTAACTGAACATAAAGACAAGTGTCTCGATCCACTGTCATTGATCCAACTCCATGGGTTTTACTGGTGAATCAATGTTGTAGAAGATGATGGTGTTTCCACGTTCACTACGGAGCCTCTGAACGTCCAAATGGGTCATATCTGATGACCATGAAAAGATGACAAACTGTATTTTACACCAATTATTTACATGTATTGACAGAATTAATGGATCAACAGCTATTAAACAGTTCAGATCAGTAGATCATTTTGGTTGCTGGTGGCTGTTTGGGTGTAATTTTTGCATTTTACAAATTCATCCCATAGGCCCGATTGGACCATGTGGCGGGCTACATTTGGCCCCCTTTGACACCCCTGCTCTAAAACAATCATATATAAAAACACTGGCTGACTATCGCACAATTCCTTGAAAGCGCTCACTTTGAAGCAACCATAACTCTGCTCAGGTTTAGTAGAAGATTCTGCACACTGTTATGATAATCCTCATTCCATTCTTCCAGTTTATCGGAACATCGCTCCATCCTTCAACCCCAAATACCAATTTTCTTCAACCCATCACATGAAATTATCTCCCAATCACTGCTCCAATTCACAAGTCCACGTGCACAATTTCCTCACATTCCTGCCCAAAGTTTACTCAGAGCCTTCCAGGACAATAGAAAGACATAAAAGCATGCCACCAAGCACTGGGATGTCTGCACCTTGATAAAAATATCAGCCAAATAAGCTCAAAATAGACAGTGTATTGAGTGGGATGTCCTACCAGATGAGGCGTGAGGAAGTCTGACTACACAACACTGAGGAATGAATGACCCCGCTGCCCTGGACCGGCCAGGGGCGTTGAATCCGAGTGACTTGGACTAGATCAGGACTGTCAGTTCATTTGCGCAATCACTACCTCTGCCTATAGATGTTACAAAAATAGTTTTTAGTGACAGAGGTTGAAATATCTGCTAGGTTAGAACCTCAAATATACTTTTTGTCAGAGTCAAAACAACAATTAACCCTCTGAGACTAAAAGCATTTACTGATCTTAACTTCCAATCTGCATATCTTGTCAATACATGTCAATAATTCAGGTAAAATACAGTTTCTGAGCTTTTCATGGTAATCAGATTCGACCCATCTGGACATTCAGAGTGTTCGTAGTGAATGTGAAAACACCGCCATCTTCTACAACAATGATTCACCAATAAAACTATGTAATTTGACAAATATCAGTGGGTGTTCGCACGTTCAGTTAATATTTTTTTGTGTGAAAAAAAGGTCACTTTTTTCAGTTTTCTCTGTTTTGACATAATAACCTTTGGTTTTAGACTGAGCTTTTATGAACATCTACATGATCAGTGAATTAAAAATGGGAAAATACCTGATTTTCACTGAAAAATGCAAAATGCAGAGGATAATATTAGAGCAAATGGTGATAAATCACTTAAGAAAGGTTAAATGTAGAGAAAAAAATCATTTTGAAGCTGCCACAAAAGTAGGCCTAGGTCTAAAGTTTTGTACGATATTAAAATTTGTTTTTTAGTAGTAATTATCATGTTTCAGAATGTCTTTTGTCAACATCAAAAAAAGAAATTCTTAACAGATGAGTTCATCATGAAACATTCTGGAAAATTCGAGTTTGGTCAAAATTATTTTATGTTTCAGTAGAACTTTTTAGAAAAATTATGAATCCAAAACAGAGATCTATACATGTGTGAGTTCATGCATGCAAAAGAGAGAGAGCATATGTGGACACTTAGTCGGCGGTGTGTGTGTGTGTGTGTGTGTGTGTGTGTGTGTGTGTGCGTGTGTGTGTGTGTGTGTGTGTATGTGCTGGTGGAGGTTACTGCATGTGTCACTGGGAGCCAGAGAGGTGGAAAGGAAAGCACAGACTTGCTTAAAAAGCCTGCGTAGCGTGACTCCTGACTACGTCTGGACGATGCATTCAAATACAATATTTACCTTTTACAGCACATTTCTCAAACACCCAGAGAGTTCCATTTGAGAATAATTAAGAGGAAAAAAGACTTCAAGGGAAAGGAACAAAAACACAGCAGTTTCAGTCTCGCAAAAACCTCAGAACTTTTTTGGATTGGAGTTTAAACATGTGATAACTCATATTAGTTGTCCCTGTATCTGTCATCTGCTAAAAATGACCAAATACAAGTGAATTTCTAATACTGTTTCCTGAATGGTAACAGATGAGCACTGGGATTAATTGTAAAATAAGAAATGAAATATTGAAAATGATGAGCTGAGCCGAGATTACTGGAAATACTGACATTCTCCAGGCTATTAATTCGTACCAAAAGATCATGTAGTGGAAACTGCTCATATTACCTCACATTCTGTAACTATTACCCCATGTGTTTATTTGACAACAAGATCTCTCCATTCAACCTAAAACTTGAATTTAAAAAAAAAACAAAACCCTAACATCAAGCACCTGTTCTTACCACTGTATGTGTTTTTTCAGAGAAATTTTGTTAAAATGAACATAAATCAACATCCACGCATCAGAATTGTCTCAACAGGAGTCTGCATTTTCACATGGGAGAAGATACAAAGCAAAAACACAGGCTGAAATGTGCAGTTTTCATCCTTTGCATAAGGAGAATATAGTATGTAACTGACCACTTCTACCAGTCACCACAAGCCATTACGCATCAAAATGAGACAGAGCCCATATAGTAAACACAGCTATGTTGTCAATCCAATACTGACACTATTATGAATTATGTGGCTTCTCCCCACTTCAAACTCAATTCCCAACCTGCTTGTTTTCTTGGGGCTCTTTCCAAAATGACAAATTGAGGGAGTAATTTTCTCTTTAAGCCTGTGTGATGGGCTCAGTCATTGGGCTCGGCTCCGTGTTCCTGAGGGAAAATGCACGCTGGCTTTATAAGTTTGAGTGCGGCGGCAAAACAGCGTAGATGATGGGGGTTTTTGGTGTCAGGGTCTGCTCTGTGTCCCTCTGTTTGTTTGAGTTTGTCAAATTGTGTGTGTGTGCTGTGCTCCCGCGTCTACTAACTAACTGAATAACCCCCCCATATGAACGTGATTCAGACTCACGGGGCCAGATCTCAGTCTCTGAATTAGTCTATTGTTCCCTTGATGGGCCCAAGGTGCACAAAGATGGTGGCCTCAGTTGAGTCATTTTTTTTTAATACCTGTTTGTAAGTTCAAAGTCTCTAAATGTTGCCATTCGCACAGGATGCGGTACAAATGCATCCCACTGCAGGATGGGCCTGGAAGACAACAGCATCAACACATGTGGCTGCAATCTTAATCCTTTTCTTTTATTTTTGTGTTGTGATTCTTGAATCGAAACAAAATCTGCAGTAAACACAGAAAAAAGTAACACATGGACCCCACAATGTAGACCTAAAAGGACTGATCTGATACCGTGTAGAACGTTGACTTTACAGAAAATGTTAGAGAAAAATGCTCAGATTTCACTGGAAGCATTCTGATGAACTGGAACTAGGGAAAAGAGACAGTTTAGTTTAGTTCAGTTTAAACCTACCAAAAACAACCATTAATGTCCATACATTGACACGGTATATGCTACATGACACAAACTTTGCTCGTTGTCTTGTACCTTCAGTGATAACAAGATTAAATGTGGCTGGCTAAGAATAAAGGTTTTTCTTAGCTCTTTACCTTTAGTCACAAATCAGCATTTTTTTTTAGTCTGTTTTCGTGACATAAATAAGCTAAATCTATAGTTTTTTTCATAAGCTTCAAAACATGGACTACCTTATCCCATAAAGACCCACACATCCACCATCTACCAAAGTCACTTACTGATATAAACTGTTTCATCCATATTGATCAACTAATACTTGTAAATAACTGGTGTAAAATACAGTTTGCCATTTTTCATGGTAAACAGATATGACCCATTTGGACGTTCAGAGGCTCCATAGTTAACACCGTCATCTTCTACAACATTGATTCACCAGTAAAACCCATTATTATTATTATATTTTTTGATCATCTTCAACATTACTCTGAGCTTTTATGAACATCTGCATGGTTAGTAAATTAGGAAAATAGGAAAATACCTGATTTTCACTGAAAATAACACAAAATACAGAAGATAAGATTGCAATAAATGGTGATTAAATCACTTAAGGACAGTTAAATATAGATAAAAATGTATTTGGGAACTGACACAAATGTCACAGTGGGTCCTTATGGGTAATAACTTTAGACAGATCCAGACTAGCTTTTTCACTGTATCCAGTCTTAACGTTAGCATTAGAATCTCATTTATCCTACATCCTCTCACCTACATCACTTTTGAACATTTATTTCTTCATTTTTGCCATAAAAATCCCCTGCAGAAGGTTTCTATGTTCTAAACATGCTTTTATCTGAATGTTCACTCGGTGCCCTAGCTATATTTATTATCTACTACAGTGGTGGTCTGTTTTGTTGTCTGTGTATCTTCCACAGGTCCCAACCTCTCTTTAAAAATGTGGTCCTAAACAGACCCAGACATTGTTTGATTTGGCTGCCAGCTCAGGTCCAGTTAGATCAAAGTCTTTGTTTTCTCCAATTTTTCCTCAGAAGGGGGTCTATTTACCGTTGTGCTTCAAAAGGATGTTTCCATGTGATGTTACAATTGGTCACTTTTCCTTTTCTGTTACCCTTTAGGTCTCTTTGTGTCTAGAAACACTGGACAAAAACATAAGTGAAACTGTAAATATCAAGAAAGGACACTGTTTTTTGTAAAACCAGGCTGCAGTAACCGATCAGTTAATCAATCCACAATACTCCCCAACTTTTCGTTTTTCATTATCAATTAATTGTTTCAAAGAGTCTTTGAGCAGAATTGTACAGTTTATACAGTTTTATGTCACTTTTTAGAGTCAGAGATTTTGGATCACTGGTTCTAGAAGATGTTTTCTTTTCAGTTATGTTGTATACAATAAATGTTTATTAGTTTTCATCAAGTAGATATATCAATGAAAATAATTGTTGGTTGCAGCTCTAGTGCCAACTAATTATGTTTGTGTCTATTTTGTCACCAGATGGCTTTTTGAGACCCGTCTATCGTCAGTGCCAGCAGAAGCTTTTGGCCACATGGTCAACATCTCATGGATGTGAGTTGGGAATCATCCAATGCAACTACATTCAAAACTCACACACTTTTACACACTTTTCATCAACTGTATTCAAACACAAACTCTTCAAAGTTGCACTTACACCTGTTGTCTTTCAACCGCTTTGCTTGAAAAGCAAGCGATCTGGAATGTATCCCAGTTCCAAACTGCCTCCCTCTTTCCTTTTTGTCTCCCTCCCAAGCAGATGATATGCTCTCTGCTTAGTATCACTGCTGGCTCCTAATCACAGCTGGAAGCGCTAATGCGTTCCTTGAATAGGAATGTTGGTCCTTCGACCGCAGCAGCGTTTGGACATGGGCTAGGTATTTCAGCACAGTGTTTTGGGTGTGTGGTGAGTTTAGGCTCACAGTAGAGGTGGAGTCTCTGCGTAGAGGTAAAATATACACTTGAGCCTTGATCCTCGGTCGCTAAGTCCGACGTCTACATCCAAGTCATGCATGAAAGCAGACTGAGGTGGATGAGAGGTTTTCTGTAAGCCTCTAACTGCCATAAATGCACACAGCCAGTGTTTCCATTGCTGTCTTGTTTGTTTTCCATCTGAAACGATAGACTCCAGTTAAAGATGAAAAAATATTAAAACTGTCATTCAGATTCTTGAAAAATATGTTTTTTTTTTCAGTTTATGAACATTAGTGATTTGTTTTGTAAAGTGCCTTCTAATTACTGTAAGTAATCATAATACGTGCTTGTCTTTTTCTCTAATAACCCCCTCGGAAAGTCATTTTTAACACTGCTCTAGTGCTAAGTTCAGAGTTTATTTAAAGAGCATACTTGTTACCAAGTAATAACAAATGGGAGCAGAGTGACTGATGACTAGGTAATGTATATGTGAGGTACATACCTGTAAAATTGCCCATGACTTGGGAGGCTTTAGACAAGGTGGGCTGATAAATCCAGAAAAGAGCAGCTTCAGAACCGCACACTGAAACTCATTTATGAAAACAGGTGTTAAATTTCACCCCCACACAACTGCTTCATCCTTAAAAGTCACATGTTAAAGAAAAGCCATTACATTATTTGACCAATTTAACAAAGGGTGCTTGTACGTTACATTTCATTTAAGCTTTGTTTATTGGTTTTTTTTTTTTTTTTTCAGATATATATCAGTGGACACGACACTGGAGAGATTGGAGAGGCACTCGTTTTACAGCCTGAGGAAAATCACCCACATGTGAGTAACTAAAGGAAAAGGGCACACTCTTTATTGGTCTTTATTGATTAAGCTGTTCCATTTGGTCTCTGGAGAAAAAGAAATGTTTAATTTTGAACCTTGCCAGCAGCAAAGAAGTGAGGATGAAACACATTAGACTTGTTTTTTTTTTTCCCCACCTTCACACCACTTACTGCTCCTTATCAAAGTAGTAAAGAGTGTTCTGCTTCACAAGCATTTGAAAAAAGCACTATGTTGTAGAATTACAGATAAAAGAAATTAATTTGATGAAACAACTCATTATTAGTACTCGTCCGTTGCGGTATATGTAAGACTAGACGGAGCATTAGAGTTGGAGTGGCTAAATAACAACTGGTTTTTGGCTTCTCGCCTCGTCTTCTTCATGCTCCAGCTCTTGTTGAAGCAGCTCTGGGGAAAAAGTCTAGCAAGGTGCACTCAATTCTCAATTATGGGATAAAGATTTATGGCTCAGTCTCTGGGTGGACCACACACTTTCCAGCAGAACACATCCTAGCACTTCATATATTATTGCAAGACTTCCTGGCCATGTGAATGATTTGTTCCAAGTTACAGCATCTTGTAACATAGCTTTTTGTGTGAACAACTATATACGCAATTTCTTTTCCCTTCTACTATAGCGTAAAATATGGACATGTGTAGCCGTTTTAAGAGAACAGTCATGATTGAGGGCTGCACGAATTCGTTTGATGCATGTGTGTGTCATTTTGTTGCCTTTTTTTTAATCTTAATTATCCCTGGTTTTAGTGTCTTTCCCTATTAGCTGCCTAATTCCAGATATGAAAACACAGACAGAAACAGTAATTCAGACTGCTAGCTGTGGGTTGTATCTGTTTTCTCGGAGCGTATTTTGGATCTCGGGGGCCTATTTGCCACTGATTGGTGTGGTGTGGTGCCATACATCAGATAATGGCATCTCTCTCAGGTTTCCTTCAGGGTCAGACACAAATTAATGCTCTGCTTCCTGTTGGCTGCTGGAGGCCGACAGCAGCTGCAGTCAGAAGTAAGGGAGAGATGGTGGAAGTTGTGTTGTGCCACCAGCAAGTTAAACGATGAATTAAAAAGGTTTTACTTCATAGTACAGTTTTGTTAGTGTGCAAAAAAGAATCAGTCTTACATATTTAAAGAAAAGCAAAACTTCACTTAAGGCCAGGATCTCTCCTTTTCTTTCATGTTTTCACTCTATACTCAGTCTTTCTGCATTAACCCACAAAGACCCAAACATCTAAAGTCATTTACTGATCTAAGCTGGTTAATACCTGTTGATCCATTAATCCCATGAAACAGTGGCGGGCTGTGCATTTGATACCTGGGCCTTCAGCAGGGACTTACTCGACTTAAAACACCTCTTAATACCACCACTATGACGTCAGAATTATAGAAACCATCAATACTATACAAAAAACATAAAATAGCAAGGCATGTACATCATCTGGAGCAATTCAGAATTAATATTTATCTAATAACGTGACAAAAACATACAAAATCTAAATAAAAAACATCATAGCCAGCTCACCAGAGATGCTCATTATCTATATACAAAATCCAACCTCCTTTCTTTGTGCAGGAAAACTTCATTGACTGTCATAAATGTGATCTGTGCGTTTCAGTTCCATCATTAAGTCCTTTTTTATGTCCATGAAGGCCAAGGCTGAGAGTCTCCTCTGTCCAGTTGCATTCCTAACATATGATTCTTTTCTCTTAAGGATAGAGAATGTCCTCTGAACTAGCTGGCTAGGGTCAGGGGTTGGCTGACCTCTCCTCACAATGTCCAGGTTTTTTGGAAAAGTCCACCTGGAAAATGTTTTTTTTTTTAAGTATGTCCAAGACCAAATCATTTTCCTCCTATCCGTCAGCCATTGTGAGTGTAAAAAAATCTACCTCAAATGTATTAATTCTTCAATTAAATTCAATGAGCTTTTTTGGCATGAATCAGAAAGAATATTGCTAACGCTATATCAAATGAGTTTCGCTTTTACCATCCAATCAGTGGAAGGATAAATTCTGACAACGCTGGGGACTAGCTAGCTGGCCCTGTGAGGTGAAACTGAAATCTGATTGGTTAAAAGAACAGTCCTGATGCCATAGAGTTTAAGTTACATGAGCATTCACTACTCATTCTGAAGGCCCAGGGCAGATTACATTAACTCTTTAAAACCTGACGTGTCATCGATGACACACCCTGAGCATATGCAGTTTGGATGGCTGTAACTCTTTCACTGTTTGTGCAATTGGAAAAATTCCAGCAGTTTCTGAAACCTGAGATGTTGCACTTTATAGACTTGATTGGGCATTACAGTAATGTCAATCACGCCTGTACCAGAAGCTGGAGAAGAAGCTGCAATAGTAGCAATATTCTAACATGCAGTAAATTGTAAATGATTACAAGATTTTGAAAGATCTGGGGAAAAAAGTGCTCTGGAAAAATGAGCAAACGGACTCACTCACAGCATATTTTCTAACCTTTTTATAGTCAAAATAAGAAAAATGTCTAGGTGGACCATTTTAGGCTTAGGGTTTGAAGGGTTAACCCTGGCAACACATCGAGACTGAAATCTGATTGGACAAAATATTTCACATCCACATCCACAGATTGGAACCAGTGCAGCCAAGAGAAACACTAAGAAATGGGGAGAATCATCTTTTGGGAATAAATTAATACAATTTCATGGAACAAAAATTTGAACTTAGGTTGTAAATGTAGGTCAGTGTTTCTTATTATGTTTACGCCAGCAGAGAAGGCCTTGCTGGCCTTGACGGCCCACCACTGCAATACATGTAAATAATTGGTGTAAAATATAGTTTGTCATCTTTTCATGGTCATCAGATATGACCCATTTGGATGTTCAGAGGCTCTGTAGTTGGAGGCTCTGTAGATGGATTTGGATCAATGACAGTGGATGGAGACAATTGATTTATGTTCAGTTAATGATATAGTTTGTGGAAAAGGTCACTTTTTCTGTTTGTTTTCTGTTTCTGATATAATAACCCTCAACTATAATCTGAGCTTTTATGAACATCTACATGATCAGTAAATAAAATATTGGAAAATAGATGATTTTCACTGAAAAATCACAAAATAAAGAAGATAGAATTATAATAAATGATGATAAATCACTTAAGAAAGGTTAATTCTAGAGAAAAATTCATTTTGGAACTGCCACAAAGGGAGTGCTGGGTCTTTATGGGTTAAAAGAGTGTTTTCTAGGTTTTGTCAGGTCATGGTCTTCTTTTCTTTGTGAGGATGGTACAGTTTACCTTGGCTTAATGAACCTAATTCCACTTCTTGGTAACTTCCAAACCACAAACCTTTCATATTGCTTAGTTAACATGACCAGCCAAATTCACCAGAACTGAACAAAGAAAGGAGGAGACCACCCGTAAATTTTATTAAAAACTTAAATAAATACATTTCCAGCAGAACTGTTTGAGTAGCCTTCTGGAAAAGTGTATGTGAACATGCACTGTGACTCCAGACTCTCTCTTCCATTTGTTTAGCTCAGCTCAGGTGTTTTGTTACCTGTTGGACTCTTCTCAGATAAAACCACTGACTGATGAATGGGTCTCGCTCTAGTTTATACACACCAGCATTAGCGTTCATCCGCTCAGGGCTTCCATTGGCTGAAACACTCGGTCCGCTGGGCCGACTGCGGTTTGCCAGGTGTGTGAAGAAGGGCCAGGACACACGTTCCAGAGCACCACATGGTGTTCAGTCCATTCCAGGGCGGACCAGAGTAAACACACTAATGAAACACTAATTTGGCTTTACTTCCGGCGCTGGCTGTCTGCTGTGAGTTTCCTTCCTCTCACACACTGGCGTACATCTTGCTCTGATCTGTCAGTAAGTTTTAAGACCTAATAGTGTGACTTTCTGAATATGTGAGAATAACGTGTCTGTTTGTACAACAGATCGTTTTAATAGAACTCTAATAAATGGATTTCTGTCTGTTACTCCTATGACTCAGATACTGTACCTGGAGTCTGAGTTAATCATTCAAAGCCTCTTTTTACCTGAAACTGCATTTCATTTACATCTCTTTCTTGCCTGTTTGTGCTTTCAGAGAGATCCGAAACGCAAAGAGTCTGACCTACATCGACCCTGAGGCCTTTAAAAATCTCCCAAACCTCAAATACCTGTGAGTATTTTTCATTGTTCTGTCCTGGCGCACATTCTCTGTTTGGCACTAAATTCCACATATTGACAACATTACACTAACCCAAAAAGATGAGAGATGTGTATTTAAAATTCTTCTGTCTGGCAGTAATTTTAACATTGTAATCTATTTATAGTGTTGTGTGTTTCAGTATGGTTCCTGCTGGATTTGACTTTAATGCAGTGGCGTCTTCATAGAAGTCACTGCATACCTTTTAGATGAAATCCAAAAGATTTGGCTACAATACTTAACATGTCAATCTCATGTAAATGACTCTGTGGTACAAAATTATAGTTTGTTGTTTTCGTCCACCAGTTTAAGCTGGTGTATTTTGGCCTGCTCCTACCATCAGTCCTCTAAAAAGCCACACTTTGTCACCAGCCCAAAACTGGATGACTCTTAAAGCTGCCATTTTTGTGTCAGAAATACATTTGCCAATAAGTGATTTGAGGCTATTTAAATGGTGATGTCTGTCTCTATCTGTGTGTTCTTCAGGGGGATTTTCAATACTGGCCTAAAATTCTTTCCGGATCTGAGTAACATCCACTCTAATGACATGAACTTCATACTGTAAGTTACTAACAACTCATAAATAAAGATTTCTAGTATAAAATATGACGACCTTTTTATAAGGCAAATCACACAGATGATGTACTGTAAGAAATGTACACATTTACAGACTGTTAAAAATGGTTTTCACATACTTGGAGGACGTTAAAATGGACTAAGCATTATATCTGTATAGAAGTGACTGTCCTCTGCCTCTGTCCCTCTTTCTTTCTTTGAACAAGGACTAACTAGTTAATTAATTAGTTGTTATACATATCTGAGTCTTTGTGTATTATTATTATTTTTTTTTTTAAGATATGGTTTTGTTTTTATTTTTGTTTTCTCTCTCTCTCTCTCTCTCTCTCTCACACACACACACACACACACACACGCTAATGTATAATGATGAATATGTAATTAGTATCTTTTTTTGTCCTGTCTTACTTGTTGACATGAATTTCACATGTTTTGTTGTGTTTTCAACAGCAACCACTTAGCTGGTTTGTCCCACTGTCTTGTCTCGTCCTGTCTCTGTACACTTTCGTCTATATGAGCCCTCCCTCTATGTATATGTATACAAGCAAGGAATGGATGAACATGTGAATATAAAGTTTGAGACTGTTACTTGAACACAAGCTGTAATTAAAAATATAGTTGACCTCCAAAGAGCGGTGGTGGTGGTGGGTTAAAAAAAAAAAAATGACATGGTACACCCTCTCCGAGTTTGACACAGCATTGTAACAAAAGCTGTCTTCTAGGATTTCTAGGGGTCTATAAAGGGTTAAATCTCAGTAGTTTATTGTATGCTGAAAACAAACTAACAAACACAACAGCAAAATGGAAATAAGTACAGAAAACTATCAACAAACAGCTCATGTTGTGGTTTTGTTTTTTGCTTTGGTCTTGTGTTAAGCTGAGCTAACGGCCTGCTTATCTGAAATTCCTCTCCGTCAGCAGGGAATAGTTTTTAATCTTCCCATGTTGCCTTTGTAGTCTTGTCTTTCCAAGAACACTAATAAACCCGTATCCAGTTTTCTCCAGTCACCCATTCAAGTTCTAACTGGCTGTGGCAACAAACAGGAACATGGAGACTGTTTCTTCACTGCACAAAGGGCTTGTAATTACCAGGCAATAACACTAATTGAGCAAATAACAAAACAATGAAAAATTCATGGTCATTTACTGTGATTTGTTTTTCATTGTAAGAATGAGTAGCAAATAGCAGACCTTTTTTTTTTTTTTTCTTTTAGGAAAATGTAAATTATTTTCTTGTCTGTGTTACATATGATATTTTTTTACAAACCAACTTTCTGCATGTGCTTGTCTTTTATTTTTTTAATTTAACCTTTATTTAACCAGGAAAAAAGCTCACTGAGATTAATAATTTTTTTTTAACAGTGTTTTGGCCGAGAGAGCAGCAGCAAAAGTTACACAAAATACAAATCACAGCCGTACATCCACACAAAAAATATACATAAAACACAATAAAAGCCAATTCTAAAACATAAATTACTAAACAAAAAACATACATATAAAACACTATAAATAATTTAAAAGGTACTAAAAGTATAACAACAATGTTCCGTAAAAGCATCTCAAAACAGAATCTGATTCAATCAATGAGAAAATACATCTACATCCAGATTTATCCTTTTCCCATTCATTTAGAATGGCTTTGAATGTATTTAGTATTTCAGTATGTATTTCAGTTTCTTCAGTTTGATCTCCTTCTGTTGGTTGTTCCAGGCAATGGAACCTGAACATTGAAAAGCTTTCTTTTCCATTTCTGTTCTGACTTTTGGAACCCGTAGCGATAACAGATTCTGTAGTTATTTAAGTCTTATGTATATTCTAGTACGTATGTACTAGGGCTGGGCAAGTTAACGCGTTATTACCGCGTTCACACATTCATTAAATAACGCCGACAATTTTTTTTATCTCACATTAATGCTGTTTTATTCTAACCCCTATTCTTCTGCCCCTGCTTGTGTGCGTGTAGCAATTAGCTCAGCAGATAGACAACAGGTTTCCCAAGAAAAGCCAGACGCCGAAAACTTCTCTCCAAATCTTTTATTTGAGACTCACTGTAAAACTGCAACATACATACAAAATATGTCCGAGTTATGTTCATTGCTTTAGTACATTTACATGGCATTATACATTTAAATGAATGGGAAAAAGATCGCCAGCTCAATGCTAACTTGAATGGGAAAATCCATAGACACACTAACGATTAGCATTTAAAGATTAATTTAAGATTCACAACGTCTTTTTATCCAGCAACAAAGGTTCACATCAGAGATATTTTATATTATTCATTCTTGCAACAACGGAACATAAAATACTCACAGGCAAACGTTTTTGGGGCCACACAAACAGAGTGAAAGAAACGTGTCTGTTAGTTCCTTCTTATGTCTGAACTGGCTACGGAAACACCGCAAGGACAAAACATACATTAGTGCAATTTATTCTGACCACTAAAGGGCCCCCTTTGCTTGCTTCTAACAACTGAACATCACATATTATTAGGCTTATTATTAGTATTAGTACTTATTAGTGGGCTTAAGACTCCTGTCAGTCACTCACAAGTGGAATAAACTGGTGTGGACATAAACATGGAGAAAAGTACCGGTCTTTTGCATGGACATTTTCATTTTAAATGTCTTCAGATGGTGGGGTTGATAAGGACAAAGTTGTTTGTAAGCACTGCAATGTGGAATTATTGTTTATCATGGGAGCACATCGAGTCTGAAATATCACTTAAAGGCAATACACGCTGTTGATGCCAGCCCCCCCCCCCCCCCCATATAACTAATATAACTAACTAACTATAAGAAATCCACACAATTAATTGCCATTAAAAATTTTAATCACTGCCCACCACTAGTATGTACGTATCTGCTTCTCCATGTAACTGGCTCTGCTGCCTAATTTTGATTTTCCACCCTGTCATGATACTTGAGAACATATTCATCAGCGCCGCATTCCTCTCTATGCCACTTTCCACTGAAACGTCTTCATTCACCATTTTCATTTCCTGTATTCGCTGTCATCCTTTGCAGGGAAATTGTTGATCATCCCTACATCGCTGAGATCCCCGCCAACGCATTGCATGGCATCACCAGTGAAGTGCTGACAGTGTAAGAAATCTGCATGTACACATATACTGTAAATAAGCTGTACAGAAATGTTCAAAGCAGATGATTTATTTTGATATTCCAAGATTAGACAGTGTTTTCATCATGCAAAGTATATATTACAGCATGCGTTTGGTTGGATTTTGCTTCCTGTCCAACAGTAAAAGACAGACATGTTTACTAGGATCCTGAACTCATTTAATGTTTCTTTACAAATTGTATTATTTGTCATTATCACACATTTTATTTATGGCATCTTAGACCTGCATTTAACCCTTTCATGCATACTGATCACTATAGTGGACATTTATTCTACAGCTGTTCTCTTGTATATTCATGGGTTTTGTTGTTTTAGTTCCATATCATTCAACACAGTGGACACTTATGCACCATCCCATACACTGCAACTCATACCATTATTGTAACTTTGCTGTTCTTGATAAACATGATCTGCAGTAATATGTTTGAGTGTAAATCAATTGCTAATTGTTATAAGACTGTAATTAACAGTTTTCTAAAACAAAAAGGTTTTGTTGTATATTACCTCCATGAAGTGAGTAATAACTAATATTAGAGTATGATAAAATGTGAGAAAACATCAGATTAGCTGCTTTAAAAATGTTTTTATTTCATAGTTTTCACACAGTATATCACCTTCTGATATTGCATTTTAAATAGTCTACATGTTTCTTTGCTTCAAAAATTAAACACTGGTGGTCCAGCTAAGAGGACATTTTTGTAACTCCATGGAAAATAGGTTCATTAAAAAAAAAAAAAAAAAATCAATCTCATTGTTTTTTCATGCCTAAAGAGGAATAAAAACACTCAGGAAAAAAATCTTTACTATAGTTCTCACAATTCATGCATGAAAGGGTTAAATCTGTTGTGTTTTGCAAAATGAACGACAGAAATGTTGTAACACTGAAGTCTCTAAATGTAACAAAACCCCTAAAATAGCCTTTAGAAGACATGGGGACCTGCCAAAATGACCTCACTTTGCAAACATGTCCTCACTCTGAACTCATCTGAATCTCACAAACATTGCAAAAACAAGTACACAGACACTTCCACAGAACTGACACATCGACATGTATGTGGTCAGATGATGGAGAGAGGGGAAGAGGGGTTGCAATTTTAATACACAACAGCATGTTACTGAACAATTTGGGCATATAACCACAAAATTACACAGACAGACAGACAGACAGACAGGCAGACAGGCAGACAGACAGACAAAACCTCACCACAAAATGTAAATAGTTAATCCTAGTTATCTCTGCCACTACTGCACAGACACTGACTATTTTCCTTCTTCCAGTACATTGACAATGAAACCTTAACCTCCTGAGACCCAGCAATGCATTTTTATTCTCTGTAGGGGACAAAAGTTTCACAGTTTCAATTAAAAAATATTGTCCATTGCAAAGGACATTCCATTAAAAAATAAAGAATAAATATCCTACTAAATATTCCAGTCAAGACAATTATTCAATGTAAAAAAAAAAGCTAAAACTTTCTCTTTCCTGGGTCTCAGGAGGTTAACCCTTTATCAGGCAAGTGACTATTTTTTGTAATTTCCGCACACATAACAAGACAGTAGTGGCTTTTTCATTGGATATCTGCGCAAAACTTTACCGATATTTACTAAATGTCGAAAAAACAGAAGGGCGTATTGTCAGTATTTCCATTAAATCAGAAATGCAATCATTTGTTTGCTTATTATCATGAGATGACACGAGAAGTCATTCCATAAACATATCGACGAACATAAAAATAGTGTTGATTTACAGATATATTCATTATCATTATATATTACCCCTCCATCCCGTCCTAAATTAATAAATGATTCGGTTTCCTGGTGTGTCCACACATACCGCGCCATGTTTCTTTTAAAACTCTTCTTCTTCGCTTGTTGCAACGTCCATCAACATTGTTTTTTTTTTTTTATTCATGTGACTCTAGTTGCGCTACACCCGAAAAACCACCTCTTGCTAGCGCAAAAACTTTTAATCAAAAAACGAGAGTTTCATCAAAATTGTTGTTTTTCCAATAGGTATATTTATATGTGCAAGTTATATTTGTGCAATTTGAGGGTTAATGGAAAAGTGACTAGTGACAGTGAGGACAGTGAGGCAACAATCTCAGGTCAATTGTGGTCTACAGGGTCTGTAAGGTCCACCTCTGCATGAACAGTGTACCTGCTTTGTAAGGTACCATGAAGTAATGGTACTAATGTAAGGAATGATGTTCAAAGGGATAATGTGGATGTGCACAGGGGTCTGGATCAGCACTTATGTTTGTCTGATGTTCTAAAATGCTTGTCCCTTTCACCTTACATGTGTTTCTCTTGTTTTACACATATACATATATGTATTTATATATATACTTTTTGAATTTATTTATTTATTTATTTTTTTAACTCATGAGCAAGGATGGTCACTTAATTGACCTTGATTTTCTACATGACAATAGAAAATTTAGAAATATTTCACAAAAGTAATCAAAACAAATCAAATCAAATCAAATTTTATTCATAAAGTGCCAAGTCATAACAAGAGTTATCTCATGACACTTTACATATCGAGCTGGTCTAAACCAGACTCTCAAGCCAAGTTACAGAAACCCAACAGAATCCTCCAGGAGCAAACACTGGTGACTGGTGACAGTGGAAGGAAAAACTTCAGTCAGAAACCTCGAGCAGACCCTGACTCCTGGAGGATGGACGTCTGCCTTGACCAGTTGGGGTTAAAGAGAGAGAGAGAGAGAGAGAGAGAGAGAGAGAGAGAGAGAGAGACTGGGAGAGAAAGGGGGAGACACATGGATGCAACTAACACACAGATAACTGATCTAGAACTGTCAAAAGTAGATCAGCTGGTGTTAGTAGAATTACCAATAACCAGAACAAAGGTTCATGACTGTTAATACTACAACTACAAATACAAGTATTAACAGTGGATGTGATACTACTACAACAGTTAGTACAAATAATAGGAACCTCTACCATCTATGGAACTATAAAATAAACACTATCACAACTATATGGATAAGTGAGTGATGACTTGTTATATTCTCCAATAACACTATGGTTGAAATTTAGAATTTCAGAGTATTTCTATGAGTGCCCTATAAAGGGTTAACAAAGAATGCTTCTTGTGTTTTATCACCAGGATGCTGTACGGAAACGGCTTCAGAGAAATTCACCCTCATGCGTTTAATGGGACCAAGTTAGACCAAGTGTAAGTACATGGAGCTTCTGTGATAAAACACGTCGTCTGTTAACACTTTTGCTCAACAGGTTCAGATACAAATCCACTTAATAAACACACTATCAGACTGAATAATCAGAGCAGTGTGATGGTGTTTTTACTGGTGTATTAGGTTCAAGTGGTGTTTATTATTCCCCTGATGAGCTTCCACAGATTGAACTGATTTTTTTTTTTTTTTTTTTTTTTTACTCAATCCAATTCGGGAGACAAAGTGGTTTTATTCAGCCTAGCGTCGTTTCTGTCACTCGGGACGCAGAAATCAGTCAATTTAGAGGTTATACAATTTCGCCAAATCGCTTGTTCAGTATGCGGCCTGGATGAAAATATTTCTGACATCTGGCATGTGTATTTCCTTACCCAAAATTACACTACAAAAAGCAGCGGGATCACAGCTGGGTCTCTTTGGGCCTTCTCATATGTACTCAAAAAGGACCTAAGCCCAGCTCTTGATTAGCAAGCTGGAGTTCTCATGGGAAAATATGTTTCCAAAAGTGGTTATCAGGAAGTCTGCATTAAGAGCCCCCCCCTTCCCATACACTCTGTGACACTGAGCTCTAGATTTGTGTCAGACTCAATGATGTCAATTTTACATGTGTATATCCCATAACTTCTCTCAAAAAACTAGAGACCAGGTAACCGTCGCTTCCTTTTCCTCTTTGCTGTTTTCTACTCGTCTCGTCACCATAAGCCTACATACTCAGGATATGAGGTATTAATGACATTAATTCAAGACCCCCCTCTCATTTCAATACACCTACACACAGCTCAGGCCCTTAGAAGAGTCTAATTAAGCCAATGGTGAGTGACTAGTCTGCCTCACCACAGAGGTGTTTGTGTTGGCGCCTAATGGACTCTGAGGGCAGAACTGATCCCAGCACAGCCCGACCAAGACAAACACACACCTCACAGGTCTATTATCCTTATTAGATTTAAGGGATTCAGGGAGATATGTAGTGAGTGTGTTTAAAGAGTACTCCAGCCCCTCTTATACACACCTAATCTGAATCAACAACGTGACTGAGACCTTTCTGACTGTCATGTTTCACCCCCGAAATGAGAGAAAACAAACATGAGAACGTGCACTGATGAGGCTTGGGAAAATATTGGGCTTATGTGTTTTTTTTTTTTTTCATTCAATCAAATTAAAATATTATCCCCCACTTCGCCTCTTTATTGAAAGTGGGAAGGATAATAGACAAAAAAAGCCACTCTTCTTTTTTTTTTTTTTTTTTTTAATTTCATTTATTTATTAATATTTGCTCTGCTGTACAGGGACCTTCACAGAAATAAGTATTTGACCAGGATGGATGAAAGGGCTTTTGCAGGCGCCATCAGCGGCCCTATGCTTCTGTAAGTATCTAACAGTGTCTATTTTGATAACACGCATTCCTTACCAGACATTAATCACTTTGTCCATAAGTGCTTTACATTCTATCACATAAAACAAATATTGAATACATATTTTCAAAACTTACAAAAACATAATGAAAAATGACCCTAACATGACACCGTCTACTATTTTGCCCAAGTTAACACACATCTGAGCAAATAAATACAAATGAAAACAACATTCTGCAATACAAAAAAAAAAAATTGCTTAGTTGTAGAAAATGGTTGCAGTTCACAATGATTTTAAGACATTATGTAGAACTGTGTCTGAAAGTCCCAGCACCACAGACTAAAATGTACACTGTATTATGGGAATGCAGTACATTTTTCACATAAAGCTTTGTGATTTAGAAAGAAAATATCTTTTTTTTTTCTTCACTTTGAAAAAAAAAACTCATTAAGATCAAAAAATAACAGCTATTTGCAAAGCATATGTCAGTGAAGCCCAAGTGGAAAAAATGTTAGCTGGAAAGGTAAATGAACAGATTTGATTTTCGTCATCAAAGGTCAACTTTACAATGACCTCACCTGTCATCAAATCACATCCAAAATGTCAAAGGTCAGCATTACTCTGATGACTCTCATGCAGCTAAGACTTGGCAGAATGTCTTCAAATCATTTGGTTCAAACATTCATTTGAAATTTGCATTAGATTTCAGTGGTATGGTATAATATTTTAGATCCAAAATGTTGAAGGGGAACTTCACTGTGACACTGTTATAAGCTGTAATTTTTCTGGCCAGTTTTCACCGACTTTTTATCTGCTTTGTATAACTAGTGAGGACAACAGGATTCTCACTGGAAGTGATTTACTGGACTCGTAAGTGGACACAGTGAGAACTTCCATTTCACCAGAAATACACTTAATACCTTTCACTAATTCAATCCAAATCTTCCCCACATGAGTCTGAACAGACATGGATGTAAAGTGTAATTTGACCAGTTGCAGCCTATACTTCTTCTTTTTTTGATGTTGGATGGACTGATTAGCACTTTTGTCTCACACCAAGAACGTCCTGGGTTCTGCCTTCCTGGGTGGAATTCGTATGCTCTCCCCGTGTCTAAGTGGGTTCTCTCTGGGTACTCTGGTTTCCTTCCACCATCCAAAGAATGGATTAATTAAACCATCCATATGTGTGAATATGAGCTTGAATGGTTGTTTGTCTGTGTATATCATCCCTGTGATGAACTGGAGACACCTCTAGGGCGTCCTCCACCTTCACCCCACTGCTGGCAGGGACAGACTCCAGCACCTCCACGACCTTGAGGATTAAGAAGTTCAGAAAATGAATGAATGCATAGATGGTAACTCTAGTCAAATAATTATTTTTTTGCATGTTTATCAAGTAAGCATAAGCTTAGTGGTGCTTGCATTACTGAAGCTGTCCGATTTCAACTATTACATTATGTGCAGACTGGATGAGACATGTCTGCAAAATGGGACAGCGTATCATCAAAGGTGTACAATAAATCCGGCTTCCACAGCTGTGTCTCTGACCAGGAAACTTGACACGCATTGTGTGCAACCATGTGAGGGAGGAACCTCTCAGATACGGTCATCTTTTTCGCAGTTTGCTAAATTTTTAGAGCTGTGTGTCCATTTCTGAAGCGTCTCAACGCCAAAACCATTTACCACGGCTATCTAGTTGCTGTTGTGGCTCTGATCGAGCCGTTAAGTGTCTGGTTTTATAAAACCTGGGGTTCGTGTGCAGGTCCTCCTCCTGTGTTCCACTGAGGAACATGTCCTGAGTGAGGTCACCTCCATGAGGTCATGAGCTAAACATCTGGGAATGACAAAATGAGCGCAGCAGTCATAAGGTCTGTGCTCCTATTTCTACAGCCTTACACAATGTGTCCCGCGAGAGGAAAAACAGCACAGGACAGAGAACAAATGAGACTAAAGAAGTGTTAGGCTCTTAGCAAATGGGAATTGTTTGGCTTGTGTTTTTTCATTTAATCAAATTAATCGGCAGATAAAGTGACTTACAGATATTATGGGTTAGGAAACTGAAGAAAGCAAAAGGCATCTTGGCCTCTCTGTGGCCTCTGGTGTGGGGGGGTTGTCTGTGGAATTTCCTGATAATAGGATTGCACAGGATGTTGGTGAGATTGTCAGTCCCATGTATGTCTTTGTCCCGATGAGTTTGAGCTGACTTTGGCATGTCAGCCCAGCACAAGAAATAGAACTTGTAATTGCTTAAAGATGATGATGGACTGAGGCGGTCATTCTAGGAAACAGATGGAGACTGTTATTTAATCCAGCTATATGGCTCTGTGGTCTTATCTTGTCTCATTTCTCTTTCTGAATTTATGAGGCTGTACTTATTCCAAATCTGGCATTTGGGGGGTGAATGCCAGCTATTTCATTGATGCCCCTGAAAATCCACAATGTCATGAATCAGAGAAAAAAAAATGGGTATGAATTGTTATGTCCAGGCATTGGAATCATCAGCACCAGCAAACCCTTCAGTTTCTTCCCATCACCAACCCCTTTATCATCAGACTTGTAAATTTTAGACTTTTAAATGTCTTAAATTATTTCCTCTTAGCACTCAATCGAAACAAACAGAAAATTAAAGTAACATATTTCCACTCCACCTTGTAGAGGAAAACTCACAAATGAGGAACATTAGAAAATGCCACCAGTAAACTCCTGCCATCAGCCAATATTGTCCCGTAGTTACGTTTGGAATATCAATAAAGCCCAGCCCTCTTCATGACAAGGCTTTATATACATTTTAAATTAAATATCATGGTTTTAAGAAATAATTAAAAATAAACACCTGCAATCTATGACATCAGTGCTTCTGCTACCATCATGCAAACTAAATCACCTGAGGATCATTGTTCTAATGTGAATTACTAAATTGAAGATATCGTACAACTACAACAGGCACCATCGCCATCATAGGCAACACAAAACACATTTACACACTCATACTGTCCTTACTTTTATGACAGCATATTTCTGTGCGACCCAACACCGCTGTGGCTGAATGGAATTTTTTTTCTGTATGTTTTGAGGGAAAGCACCACAAAGCAGATGTGTAGACACCCAAATGGCTACCAGTGACCTGTTTTATCAGAATTTACCTTTACCTACATCCATAATAATGGCCTGTGGATAAACTGACTTCAGTGTAAAGGACTTGTGATTGAACATCCACATGCCTCAGTCCTGCCCTTCAGCTCTTCTACAGCAGCAACAATGCCTACACTAGCTACTGTTAGCTCAAAAATGGAATCAAACAACCAGCTTCCAGCACAACACAAATTCCATCTAAGCACAGAAGCAGCTGCAAATCTTATGGATAATATAACTTAAATTTTAACAGTAAAATATGACTGATTTAGTTCGATCTGTTGAACTGTTGAAAATAACAAATATGTATTTTGGGTATAAAAGCATTAAAGGATGGACATTTAGCTTTTTAAACGGAATCATGCATTTTCTCTACATTTAACCTTTCCGAAATGACTTAAAGGGGTCATATTTTGCTTTTTAAAATAGAATTATGCATTTTAAATCATTTTCCTGTGATCTACCTAAACTGTAAATTGGGTCTGAATTCTTCATTAATTCAACTCCACAGGTCCATCTTCAACCCTCTTTCAGAGTAATGACACCAGAGTCAGAACCAGACATGGAGAAGCTGCGTTCAGCTTCTATGCTCCACATGTTTGGAACAAACTCCCAGAAAACCTCAAATCAGCTGAAACACTTAGTTTATTTAAATCCAAGTTGAAAACCCACCTGTTCTCAGCTGTATTTAAATAGAGTTTTGATTCATCAGTTCAGATCTGCACTGTTCCTTTTAAGCTAAAAGTTTGTATCTGTTTTATCTGCTTGTCTGTTTTATCTATTTATCTGATTTTTGTTTGTTTGTTTGTTTTTCTCATGCCTTCTGCTGTAATGCTTTTAATGTTTTATGTAAGGCACTTTGAATTGTCTTGTACATGAAATGTGCTACATAAATAAACCTGCCTTGCCTTGCCAGAAAGGTTGTTTTGAGCGCTGGCCTTTTAAATGCAAATGAGCCACTTCATGCCCCACCCCCTCTAGAATGCTGGCTGTGCTCTGTCCTGTTCAACCACTTCTGTTCGTGAATACAACCAACAACTGAACATGGCAATTGGCTTGAAGTTTGGTCATATTTTCCATATGGACTACAACTGCTGCTGCTGATAAACAATTATAGTGTATTCAGAGAAATGTTCATCGGAAATCTTGACCTTATATGTTTAAATGTCATGATGTAACTAGTTATAAATGTAACAAATTAAGAAGGAATTAAAACAAATTGTAGAAATCCACTTGATTTTTGACAAAATTAATATAAAGATAGCTTTGCAGCACCTGGAGGGTTCAAATTCAAACTTTTTGAACTATTAGGGTCCAAATATACAAATAAATGTACCAAAGACTAATACAAGGGGGTTTATCAAAATATGACCCCATTAAAGAGATTTGTATATTTAAACTACTGCGACTAAAAATCTGGGAAACACAAAGCTGAAGAAAACACTGGGCATCAAACTGGTCTTGTTCTGTATTCATATCCGGAGCATCTTTGAAATTCAGCACAAATAGATCTTCAGTTATATTCATATGAGGTCTTAAAAATTTCAGAACAACTGATTATACACTCACAGTCAATGAAAACTTTGAGACCATATTTTTGGACATAATTTTTATTTTGAAACCCTAAACTGGAATTTTTTCATATGAATCATTTGTTTAGGATATTGGCATACAGAAATAAAGATCTAAAGTTTCAAGAATAATTTCAAAACAAAAAACTTAACAAAAGAAAATGGCACATGCCAAACACAAAGTCACAACAGTCAATACCGGGTGTCACTCTCTCTCACCCTGGACGCGGTCTATCGTCAGCAGAGCCTGTGGTGTTGTGGCTTTCAACCAGGTTTCTGATTGTGGGTTGGGAACAGCCCATACATAGGCCTAGCTATATCACTGGAGCTCAAACCGGCCTCCACCATACCCAGTGCCCGGAGACATTGTTCACGTGATAGATGTGGCATGAGCCGTTCACTGGACTAATGGTGGCCTTTTTTGGGCCTTTATATAGGCCTTCAAAACCAATCCTAAAATTGTGCAGATACCCACTGAGTATTGCTCAATGTGTATTTGGTCCACTTTTGCAAAGAGACTAACCCATGTGCAATGAACTGTGACAACATGCCTCCCAGCTTGTACTGTCAAACCACTACAGATGGTCCAGAATGCAGCAGCGTGTCTGGTCTTCAATCAGCCTAAAAGGGCACATGTCACCCCGTTACTCATTGAGTTACACTGGCTACCCATAGCTGCCCGCATCAAATTCAAATCCTTAATCCTAGCCTACAAAATTCATAGTGGGTCTGCTCCTACCTATCTAGGTGCACTGATAAAAGTTTATGTTGCCCCACGACCACTCCGCTCGTCTGGGGAACGTTGTCTGGTGGTCCCCAGACCTTGTACAAGACAATCCAGGCTCTTTTCATGGGTCATTCCATGTTGGTGGAATGCTCTACCAAGTACTATGAGAACAGAGGCATCCCTGCCTATCTATCTTCAAGAAGCTCCTGAAGACCCAGCTCTTCCAGGAGCACCTCCTGTCCTAGCACTAGCAGACATTCCATTTTAAATATTTTAATAAAGTTCTTCCCAGGCTTATCACAGATTTTCCCAGGATTATCTCTGGACCTGCTGCGGTGGTCCTGCCTCTCTTCTGCCTTCATCATCATCACTCACCTATCCTCAACTGCCTCCATGTGTCTCCCCCTACTCCCCCCTTCTCCCCCAGTCTCTATCTCTATCGCTCTCTCTTTTTCGCTTTCTTTACTCTCTCTCTTTAACCCCAACTGGTCAAGGCAGACGTCCATCCTCCAGGAGTCTGGGTCTGCTCCAGGTTTCTGCTGTTAAAGGGAAGTTTTTCCTTCCACTGTCACCAGTCACAAGTGTTTGCTCCTGGAGGATTCTGTTGGGTTTCTGTAAATTGGCTTAGAGTCTGGTTTTGACCAACTCTATAAAGTGTCATGAGATAACTTTTTTGTTGCGATCTGGCACTATATAAATAAAATTTGATTGATTGAGTGATTTAATTGGTTTTCCCCTGTAAGTTGCTTTGGCAAAAAGCGTCTGCCAAATGCATAAACATAAACATAAACATGACAACTAATCATTATCTCAACTACCCGAGCACTAAGTCATCAATAAATCCACAATGAATAATTACAACCCCCCTACAAGTAGAAATATGCATACATGTCTACCTCAAAAATTTCTATTGACTGTCAGTATATATGGACAAATGAACTGGTTTTCCTCAACTCTTTCTTGTCCTCTCCTTCACCCAGAGACGTGTCCATGACAGGTATCACCTCCTTGCCGACCACAGGTATGGATTCTCTCCGGGAGCTGAAGGCGCATAACACCTGGGCCCTTAAGAAACTGCCACCCATTAAGACCTTCAAGCACCTCACCATTGCCAATCTGACCTACCCGAGCCACTGCTGCGGCTTCAAAAACCTCAAAAAGAAACGAGGGTGAGCTTTCCGCAGGTTTCACATTCATAAAACGCACAGTCAGAAAAGTTAAGCTTGGGCTAAAAGTGTATTAGAGACAAACAATCACCAACAGGATGCACTTGTAGTCCTTAGTTTTCTCGTGGAGTTTCAAACAGAGTGGGTTAGCCGCACTTGTATCGTGTGGGTTTTGGCAGGGATTGAATCAACCTTCTGACGTGTTTACCTATAACTTCTCTCAGTCCTCCTGTAATTACCGTCACTCACTGCTGTTATTGTAGGAAGAAGTTTGAGCCCGACTAATAACAACTCTGAAAACAGGAATAACTTTTCTTCAGCTGGATGTATAAATGATTTGATTATACATTTAATGCTTTGAGGACTTCACCAACATTTTTCTCTTTATACAACAGAATTATTTCATGCATTGAATCTAAACTATTATAGGGTAAATATACTATATGTATGAATACTATATATACTATTATCTATATGTCCAGTGGTAGAAAATAACTATTTACTCACGTACTGTAGGCAACAATACTTTACTCTAGTATTTTCATTTATGCTGCTTTAAACTAATAAACTATACTTTCTACTCCATTTCTATTCCATTGAATTAAAGAGGTAAATAATGACAATTCTTTATCACTATATTTATTTGAAAGCTCTAGTTACTAGTTATTCATGATGGAACGATAATAAAACAAGCTTTTACAATACAACACATTTTTCTAACCTTTTGTTCGAGGTCTTATAAAAAGCGGTGCGTGGTCAGGCTCATGTTGTAGATGAGTTGTTAACAGCTTCACCTATCAGTGATTTTTCCATTTAAACATACATAAATACATGTTCAGAGAATCCAATATATCACTAAATTCAAAGATTAGATCAAAATGTAAAAAAAAAAAAAAGAAGAAGCAAAAAACAGATTTAGATTTATGGATTGGAACTACTCTTCTTTCCTCCATCATTCATTTATCTGCTTATAAAACTGTAAAGTAGTAGTTAACACAGTAACAATGTTTGTACTTCACTGTTAACAATCTAATTTCATATCTAATATATCAGTCGGATGCACTTTTACCTCACTACTTTAAAAACACTGTATTGATTATGCATATGTAGTTGTGTTTATATAAGGTTTTTCATGCAGGACTATTCACTTGTAATGAAGTATTTTTACTTTGCTCTAGACTTAGCATAAGTAAAGGATCTTCCACCACCCTTAGTGTGTGTCTTTGTGTATTTCAGCTTTTTGGAGTATATAATCTGCAATCTGACTGCTTTCTACGACCAGCATCACAAGCGCTCCGTGGGGCCCCTTCGCATGCCGTCCCTCCAGGAGGACAGCATGGCGGCCTCGGTCCCGGATCAGGACGTAAACGATGAAAGCCTCAGAGACTGGAGGAGAGGTGACTTCCATGGCAGCCTCCATTACCACGCCTACTTTGGGGGCCAACCAGATGAGAATGTGGGTTTCGGAGAGACCCTCAAGAACCCCCAGGAGGACACCAGCCAGGACTTTGACAGTGGTTACAATTATGTGGTGTGCGAGGAGGGAGAGGAGGTAGCGTGCGCGCCAGTACCCGATGAGTTCAACCCCTGTGAGGACATAATGGGTTTTGGCTTCCTGCGAGTTTCGGTGTGGTTTGTGAGTCTGCTGGCCGTTTTGGGAAATGTGGTGGTGCTTCTGGTGCTGCTCACCAGCCACTACAAGCTGTCAGTCTCCCGTTTCCTCATGTGTCACCTGGCCTTCGCAGATCTGTGCATGGGGATCTACTTGCTCCTTATCGCTTCTGTGGACCTCCATACACGAGCCGAATACTTTAACCACGCCATAGACTGGCAGACGGGTCCTGGATGCGGACTTGCAGGTTTCTTTACCGTCTTTGCCAGCGAGCTGTCGGTCTACACTCTGACCGTGATCACTCTGGAGAGGTGGTACGCCATCACTTTTGCTATGCGGCTTGATCGGAAGCTTCGACTGCACCACGCAGCAGCCGTGATGCTGGGCGGGTGGATCTTCTGCCTCTTCCTGGCCCTGCTTCCTCTGGTCGGGGTGAGCAGTTACCAGAAGGTCAGCATCTGTCTCCCCATGGACACCCAGTCCACAGCGGCACAGATTTATATCATTTCAGTGCTGGTCCTCAACATCCTGGCCTTTTTTGTTATCTGCGCTTGCTACTTCAGGATCTACTGTGCAGTCCACAACCCTCACTACCACTCCGGGTCCAAGGATACCAACATTGCAAAGCGCATGGCTGTGCTCATCTTTACTGATTTCCTGTGCATGGCGCCAATTTCCTTTTACGCCATGTCAGCTGTACTGGACCGACCACTCATCACGGTCTCTAACTCAAAGATCTTACTGGTGCTTTTCTATCCACTGAACTCCTGTGCGAACCCGTTCCTCTATGCGATCTTCACTAAAGCCTTCATGGGGGACATATTCATCCTCCTCAGTAAGGTGGGTCTGTGTCAACAGCGAGCCCAGCTGTTCAGAGGCCAGACAGTTTCGTCGAAAGGCAGCAGCGGGACTTCTCAGGTACGCAGAGACAAGGATAAGATCCGTAAAGGAGGGGGAGGAGGTCAGGAAGAGGTGCCCATTCACCTGAAGAAGTGCTCTGGACATGCCTACCAGCAGGCAGTCAGCCAGCAGACAAGCCCTGAAGAGAGCCAGAGCCTGTACACGTGAGCCAAAACACCAGCTCGAGGTCGTAAAAGCGAGACAGGTTCAGGTGAGGGAGAGGAGGCCTTGAAGTGTTTGTGGACAGATCTGTTTGGATATTGAACAGAAAGCTCCGGGATTCTGTATCTGCTTCCATTTTCAGGCCAAGTTCAGCTGTTTTCACAATTTGGGCTGAGATGATTTTATGGTTCCAGTTGGTGGAGAGCATCAAGTGTCACTGAAATATGAGCTCGGCTTCATCTCACTTCTAGCCTGTGGATTGTGACCGACTGAGGAATCAAACAGAAATTATTAGGAGGGAAAAGAAGATAGAAACGTGAAAATATATATATGAACATTTGAAACCTTTTTTTTTGGATATGTTTAGTTATGTATCAAGGTATAATTGGCTATTTCTGCCAAAATGTGGGACCTATAAAAAAATATTGGTCTTGGGACCTTTGAAAGACACTACTTTTAATAGTGCCTGCTGGCTCAGTGCCATTCACTTTGAAAACTTCATCCAGTTTGTTGAAAACTAAAAACACTGCACTTCTTTATTTCTTACCATTTTCTCTGTAAATAATGTAAATACATGCTAAGGGGTTTAGAACTGAAATATAACAATACAAGGTGGGGTTTTTTTTCATGTGATTTTAACCTGAATCAAACTTGATGTATCACTTTCCTGAAGGCATAAAATATTTTCTTTCTATCATTTTTTAAAAGCTACCAGATATTTTTACTTTGTTTTATTTAACACTGATAAAGAAAAGCAAAAAAGAAGCTGTCTGCATGGGGTGCAAGTTCATTTCCTGAGAGCATGTGATCCAATTACAAAGCTAAACACAAGACGTATTTTGATTATTAGCAATTTTCTACAAATTACAGGCAGGTATGATAATCACAAATATATACTGGTAGAGTCTTGTCTCTCCTTTGGAATGTCATGGTTGTTTTTCTTGCATGATCGTGATATTTTTCCATCCTCTTACGGAAACAAGTGACTTTTACATTCAGTGGAGATAGCTTTTGCCTTCGTCAGGAGAGCTTAAAGCAAATACAGCTGAGACACGTGTGAGCTGCTGTGCGATATCGAGCTATTATGAGTTAAAGGACACCCTCAGCCAATGGCAGCTTAACATCTGGATAGCATTTCATCTGCTGGGTGACATTTTTTTCAAGGGAATATACAGATGAACATGGGGGTGGGGGTGGGCTTTCCAGGAAAGACGGATCATTTTGGACCTTTTCTTAATTTTGCTTGCAAAGTGGCCGTGAAGATATTCGAGTGGACTGCTGCACAGCTTGTTTCAGTATGGAAAGTGTAGAATGGCATTCCTGACTTGGTATCACTCTTATGCACTAAATGAACAATGGAATATGTGAAACCTCAGGGCTGGAAGGGTTTCTAGTTTTTGGAAGTTGAAAAAAATTATGAGTGGCATCTCCTGATTGCGCTCCAGGCGACTGTAAATTCCTAACAGGACATCATTTCAGCTGAATGTTTTCCACAGCTTCCAGTCACCCATTAACAACAGTCCAGTGTGGACCCTTCAAACACTAAAGAGTGCACGGAGCGGGACCGTGATGTGGCTGGCTGTGTTCATGAGGGCCCCTTCCCCTTCCCACTGCCAGTTAGCATTAACTCACAGATCATACTTGTTTCAGAGTGTGTGCGCGTTGAGGCTGATGAAAATCAACGTCATTGCATATTTGTGTGTGAAGATTTAGGCCTGGATGGGGGCAGTGTTGTGCAGGTTACTCTCAAACTGTAATCCATTACAGATTACTTCCTTATCTTACAATATTACTGTCTTAGAATTGTAATGCGTTACATGACTTCTGTATTACTTTTGAGTTACATACAGACTTGTCATAAATGGCGCATGCACAGTAGAACCCCCACACACACACACACACACACACACACACATACACGTCAAGTAATAACCCACCCCCATGCAATACAAGATAGGAGAGCCTTGGGATGCATGAATTTGTGCCCTGAAGTACATGTGGTCGGATAGCTCAGTAAGTAAAGCTACGGTCTACGATGTTCGAATCCCAGCAGGAACGCTTGCATTTTTTTCAACATTTTACATGTTCAAACAGGGGGTGTGCCGCCAAAGACGCCGAAAGATAAATCCACAATTGATAAAGAATTCCAACTAATCATACAAACGTTAGCTTACCTTGTGATTGCTGATCACAGGGATCATGCTAACTAGCTTCTGTAAAGCAGGGTTAGGGTTAGTGATGAACATACATCCATGTGGTCAGTGGACTGTCTTCTGCTGTCTTCACCCATTGGCTGAACACCAACAGGAAACAGAGATTTCCTGACGCATTTTTGATTCCTTAAGGTCCCATGGTGTTGCTGTTTTTTTTTTTTCTTTCATTTGAGCAGTTGAATTATGGGCGAAAAGTGTGTTGTAATGCAAATGCTGTTGAACATGTACCGAGTAAAATATTACTGAAAATTGATTAGTAATGCCCTGTGATGAACTGGCGACATGTCCAGGGTGTACCCTGCCTTCGCCCATAAGTAGTTGGGATAGGCTCCAGCGACCCTCGTGAGGATAAAGCAGGTTCAGAAAATGAATGAATGAATGAATGAATGATTAGTAATGCCTTACACCAGTGGTGTCCAACCCCCGGTCCCCGGATTGGTACCGGTCCGTGGATCATTTGGTACCGGGCCGCAAAAAAAAAATAAATTGCGATTAATATTAAAGCAATTTTTTCCATTAGTCTTGCGGAGATTTTATTTTGAAAAGTGACTGTTTCCGCCCTCGCCTCACAACCACTAGACTCTTGTGCGCCATTTCATGAATCAGTTGTAACACAAGCTAAAGAAATGAGCCAAAAACTAAATTCACTGGAGAACTTTTTCGGAAAGAAACAAGGAAACGATGAGACTGCAGAAGGGTCACAGACTCCTGTAAACAGAAAGATGCATTTAGAAGGAAATATCAGGATTCCTGCCTCAGTTACAGGTTCATCGCAACAGGTGACACACAAGCGCCTCCAAACTGCTCCGGCACATCAATCTGTGTTTGAGACAACTTCAAACCTCTGTGCATTCTGGTTTAAAGTCAAAGCAGAATATGCAGATATTGCCACAAAAGCCCTGAAAGTCCTTCTTCCGTTTCCAGCCTCATATCTTTGTGTGGCTGTGTTTTCTGCGATGATGAATTACCAAGTAGTAGACTAGATATACGGAACACACCTGGACTGTGAGTCTCCAATCAGCCCCAGATGGGACCGTCTAGTTGCAGGGAAACAAGTCCAGGGTTCCACTGGTTCTGCATTAGAGTGAGTTGATATTCTACTGTAGAATCACTGGAATTGCCTGATATACAGTGGAAGTGTTTCAGATCACATGCTCTGAACTGACAAAGTTTTTTGTTATTGGAACCCCTGCACCTCTTACCGGTCTGCAGAAAATTTTCATGCATGAAACCAGTCCGTAGTACTAAAAAGGCTGGGGACCACTGCCTTACACAACTGCGTTACAGCAAAAAGTAGTCCGTTACTGTAGTGCATTACTTTTGTAATGTGTTACTCCCAACACTGGATGGGGAACTAGACCCGCAGACAACTCTGGATTCAAACCCCGTCTATGGTTTCCTTCAATTACCCCACTATACAGATATTGTGGGTTGTAAGCCTTCAGATTCACAGCCCACTTTTATTAGCGGACAGGGCCAAACATACGGATTGAGACCTGGACTGGATTTATTTGAACATTCTTCTTTTGCTGGTTCTCAGGCTGGCCTGATCATTCCTCTCCCTGTATTTCAAATAAACCCAACTCTGAGCCCTTCGTCAAATAAGCAGGGCAGGGCCCGGCGATGCATCTTCCTAACACTAGATTAAGTTGCTAAACTCAAGTGAAAGTGGGAAAAGAATCATGAGAAGAGCTGAGCAGAGGAACAGAAGCAGCCGGTCCGAGGGTTTTAAAAGTCTTCCAGGAGAATTAGAGCAGCCCAGGTCACAGTGTTCCAACATCCGCCCACCCGTCCTTGGTCCTGGGAACATAAAATCCCTGCATTTATGACGTCACTCCTTACGTTCTACTGTGGGTCAGTGGACGTGGACGGTCCTCTTAAAGGCTCAAGTTCCGCTCCGTCTCATAGAAAACTCTTGAGTGGCTGCTAGAGTAAACCAGGGTTTGGGTCAGCACAAACATTCATCTTCCACTTCTGCTGTTGAAAGCAGTTTCACTCATCTTAACC